>NC_045964.1:71757524-72057524 GCF_010909765.2 Amblyraja radiata
TTGCCTGCAGCCATACATGTAATAATAAACAACAAAACACACAATAAACACAAATTAACATCCACCACAGTGAGTTCACCAGGCACCTCCTCACTGTGATGGAGGCAACAATCTTAGGGTTACTGTCTCTTCCCTCCTCATTCTCCCTCTGCGCTGGGGCGATACCCCACCGGGCGATGGTAATCAGTCCCGCGGCTCAACTGAGCTCCGCAAACGGGCCAGTTCAAACTCCGCGGCCTGGGGTGGTCGAAGCTGCCGCCCTCCAGTCCAGCGGACGCAGTTGTTGCCGCGGGAGCTCCGGAAAACAGGCACCAGCCTGTGACTGGCCTACTGGCCCGTGGCCAAGCCCTGGATTCAGGTCGCCGCCGCCGGAACGCCGCCTTACCTACCGGAGCGTCGTCTCAGCCCCGCGCCGTGGCGCCCACCAGATTATGATATTCTCACCAATGTTATCTTAGGTACACAAAAGGCCACCTTCAGAATTGCTGCAATATAAGGTACCTGTGAGTCATGGAAAATTAATGAATGTCCATGATTTCCCATCCAATTAGTATCATCGAGTCATACAGCATGGAAACAGACCCTTCGACCCAAATTTCCCCAGGCCGACCAAGGTGCCTCATCTACACTAATCCCACCTGCCTACGTTTGGCCTATATCCCTGTAAACCTTTCCTGACCATGTACTTGTCCAAATATTTTAAATGTTAGACAAACAAATTAATGTCTGAATTTAAACAGTCTGAAGAAGGGTCTCGACCTGAAACATCACCCATTCTTTCTCTCCAGAGATTCTGCCTGTCCCACTGAGTTACTCCAGCATTTCGTGTCTATCTTCGGTTTAAACCAGCATCTGCAGTCCCAAACAATTTAATAATCCTTCTGTGGTTGTTTTGCCAATGCTGACGTAGTCTCACCTCATAACAGTATCCACTGACTGAAGATGACACTAAATGCCAAGTCTGGCAATATCTCAGTGCCAGCCAGCTAAGAAAGGATGCCCAATCACACATGGAATTACGTCCGAAATGACAGGTAACAGACGTGAAGTTTTGTTAGTCCTACTGTAATAAACACTTCATTTATTTTCTCTCCACAGCTTCCAACCTAAGAGTTTCCCAGCCCCATGCTGCCACTTCTACCTCCTTCCTAAAATCCACAACAAACTGGACCCCACTGGCATAGAAACATAGAAACATAGAAAATAGGTGCAGGAGGAGGCCATTCGGCCCTTCGAGCCAGCATCGCATTCAATGTGATCATGGCTGATTGTCCCCTCTCAATAACCCGTGCCTGCCTTCTCCCCATATCCCTTGACTCCATTAGCCCCTAGAGCTCTATCAAACTCTCTCTTAAATCCATCCAGTGATTTGGCCTCCACTGTGGCAGGGAATTCCATAAATTCAAAACTCTCTGGGTGAAAACATTTTTTCTCACCTCAGTCTTAAATGACCTCCCCTTTATTCTAAGACTGTGGCCCCTGGTTCTGGACTCGCCCAACATTGGGAACATTTTTCCTGCATCTAGCTTGTCCAGTCCTCCCCCTCAATCCTTCTGAACTCCAGTGAATACAAGCTAGTCTTTTCAATCTTTCCTCATATGGCCAGTCCCCGCCATCCCAGGATCAATCTCCTGAGCCTTACGCTGCACTGTCTCAATCCACAAGGATGTCCTTCCTCAAATTAGACCAAAACTGTACACAATACTCCGATGTGGTCTCACCAGAGACCTCTATTACAAACTGGTAAAAATAGACCCCTTGTTTCTGCCTACTCCTGCCCATAGAACTCATGCCCAAATACTGTACCTGCTAGATTTTACCCTGTCTCTACCACTCTTCCATCCTATTCCCTCCACCACGATTAGTCTGGAGAAGGGTCCAGAACCAAGATATCACCTATCCAGGTTCTCCAAAGATGCTGCCTGACCCATTGAGTTGCTCCAGCATTTTGTGTCTTATTTTGGAAACTAGCATCTGCAGTTCCTTGTGTCTTCATTTTCTTTCACTCACTTTAAGCAACTACAAATTGCTTAATAACAATTATAAGTCTGAAGAAGGGTCTCGACCCGAAACGTCACCCACTCATTCTCTCCAGAGATGCTGCCTGTTCCGCTGAGTTACTCCAGCATATTGTGTCTATCTTCTAAGTATAAGTTCAAGATTTGATGCAGGGTTTCAAATCTAATACTCTTGTGGGAAGGAGATCCATCTCCACCAATACACTACCAATTGTTGTACAATTTATCTATGATTTATGTTTTTGGGCTTTGCCTGTGTCAATGTTCCTGAGGTGCTGATGCAAGCAAGATTTTCATTGTACCAGCACATTACTGCACTTCTGATAGTATAATAAACTTGACTCGACTTGATTTGATTTGATTATTCCAGTAAGCTCTCTGCTGTTTTATTTTGCTTAACCTTAAGATCATCCAAGACGATCCTAACCAAATTTACAATTTGTTCTGTTCACGTATTAGCCTTGCTGACCTACAGTTGCATTTCATTAGATAGTTACATGACTTTCATCCTAGTTTTGAAATCTCTTTCTAGTCTTGTGCTTTCCTATCTCCATAATTTAATCGAGACACATAAACCTTCCTCCTTCCGCAAGGTAACTAGGCTTCCCTAATACATACGTTCATCTTTATGTCATAAAAGCAGAATAAGCACATTCAGCCCATCATGTC
This sequence comes from Amblyraja radiata, assembly GCF_010909765.2. Taxonomy (NCBI): domain Eukaryota; kingdom Metazoa; phylum Chordata; class Chondrichthyes; order Rajiformes; family Rajidae; genus Amblyraja; species Amblyraja radiata. The sequence continues at coordinate 71,760,212 of NC_045964.1, forward strand.
TATTCCGCCATTCAAACATGGCTGCAAGGTAACGAGGCTTCTCTAACGAGTAGGTTTGTAAGTCAAAGGGACAAAATGAGTCCATTCGGCCCATCGAATACTTCGCCATGCAAACATGGCTGTTCTGTCTTTCTTTCTCAGCCAAATTCTCTTGCTTTCTCCCCATAACCCTTGACACCCTAAAGGGCCTGTCCCACTGTACGAGGTAATTCAAGAGTTCTCCCAAGTTTCCCCTTATTCGAACTCGGAGACTTACAGTAATAGCTGTTCGTAGGTACTCGGGGATTCTCGTGGACACTCTCCGCACTGTTGAAAAAACTTCACCAGCTTACCGCGTTTCACGAGTACCTGCTGTTAGCATTACGAGCCACTAAGAGACATCCCAAGCTCCGATGTACCCGCTATGTACATTCTACATACCTACCACGAGTTTGATTTTTTATTAAACTCGGGAGAGCTCTTGGGTAAACTCGTATAGTGGGACAGTCCCTTTACTAATCAAAAACCTATCAATCTCTGCTTTAAGAACACCCAAAGACTTGGCCTCCACAGTTTTCTGTGGCAAGGAATGCCACAGATTCACCACCTTCCAGCTAAATAACTTCCTCCTCATCTCCTTTCTAAAGGTATGCCCTTGTATTCTAAAGGTGTGCCCTCTGGCCCTAGACTCTCCCATTAGTGGACACATCCTCTCCACATTCACTCTATCCGGGCCTTTCATTATTCGATAAGTTTCAATGAGACCCCCCCCCCCCCCCCCCCCCGCACTTGCGTCCTCTTTTAGAGATATAACATTGTAATAGGCCCTTCTTCCATCCAAAATCATGTTGACCATCTATCACCTATTCACACTAGTTCTATGTTATCCCACTTCCTCATCAACTCTCTGCACACTATGGGGAATTTAGAGGCCTATTAACCTAAAATTATATACATCTTCGGGATGTGGGTGGAAACTAGAGGACACAGAGTTAACCAACATGGTCACAGGGAGAATGTACAAACTCCATATAGACAGCATCCAAGGTCGGGATCGAACCTAGCTCTCTGGTGCTATGAGGTAAAAGCTGTACCAGCTGCACCACTGTTCTGACATTGCGTCACACTGTACCACCCTCTTTTTTCCCCGAAGTTAATTGTTTCACCAAAGTAATTATGGTAAAACATTGATAACATATGATGAGCGTTTGACGGCACTGGGCCTGTACGCGGTGGGGTTTTGAAGGATGAGGAGGGACCTTATTGAAACTTACTGAATAGTGAAAGACCTGGATAGAGTGGATGTGGAGAGGATGTTTCCACTATTGGGAGAGTATAGGATCAGAGATCACACCCTCAGAATAAAAGGATGTACCTTTGGGAAGGAGATGAGGAGGGATTTTTTTAGTTCTTTAGGTGGTGAATTTGGGCATTCATTGCCACAGAAGGCTGTGGCAGCCAAGTCCATGGGTAATTTTTAGGGAGAGGTTGATAGATTCTTGATTAGTATGCGTGTCAGGGATTATGGGCCAGGATTTTACCTTAAATGCCATGTGCCTTTTCATGCCTTTTTTGATGATTTCAGGAAGATAATGCCTTTTTCATGATTGAGTGCCTAAATCAGCCTTTTTTTGCCATTTTAACGTAACTTACAAGAAAATTTACGCTACCAGGGCGAAACCCGGCTGTGGGTGTTAAGCGGTGATTGGAAAGGGGTGCGTGGGAAAGGGTCCAGTCTTTGCCGACTGGAATCATACTTTAAATAGGTGTGAAGTGGTGATTGGGGAGGGGGTGTGGGGGTTACCAGGGTTAAGTTTCTGTTTATCTAAACTGCAGTAGAACTCGTTCAGGTCGTTGGTAAGCTGACGATTGTCCAAGGAGCGGGAGCTTTTCCTCTTGTAGCTTGTGATTACTTGCAAGCCCTTCCACACTGAAGAAGAGTCATTTGCTGAGAAGTTGCTCCTCAACTTCTCAGAGTACCTTTCCTTGGCAGCTCTGATTCCTCTTCCCAGTTTGTACTTGGCCTGTCTGTAGAGGTCTGCATCCCCGTTCCTGTGGGATCTACCCCTGCAAACATCAAAATGCCTAAAGTCAAGTCAACGCCTTGTAAAAAACTGAAGGATGCATGTCTCCCAGCATGTACAGACAGCTAAACAGAAGTCGGTGGCAGAGAAACTGAAGGTAGGAAATACGCAATCTGATCTCCTCACAACATTTACTGCTGGCTCCAGTCGCAAATCTGCATGCAGAAAAAGTCCCTCCAACGCGATCTTGTGTTTATTGCTTCCAATTTTGCAAACTTCCCACAAGCTATTACTTCCCATGAGAAACATGGTGAAACATCAGTGAATAGCTTGCAGGTTTTCAACAAAGTAACTGACTATATTTGTAAAGTTCCTGGCAATAGAGATATACATACAAGGAAATTGTGAGAGAGTGATTTTAGCTAACAAAGATCTTGAAGAAATACAAAAATAGCTAGTTCTCAAAGGTTGTTGTTATGCACAATATATCGACATGAATATAGAGTTTGTAGCTTGTTTCGGGTATGCACCAGTGACCTCAGCTGGGGTCGAAAGAAGTTTTTCACATCTGAAGCATATTCTGTCTGACATAGTTTAACACCAGATAATTTGACAAAAATGCTAGTAATTATGTGAAACCAGGCAACTTTGGTCATTTTATGATGTATACCTTTATAATTATCATTTTTAACCATATTTTGGTGTTGGAAATAAAGGCCTTTTTATGCCTTTTTTGTCATTTTATGATGCCTTTTTGCCCGCCTATTTCAGAGATTTTCAGCGCCTGCACATCCTGGCTCTACCACAGAAGACTGTGGCAGCCAAGTCCATGGGTAATTTTTAGGGAGAGTTTGGTAGATTCTTGATTAGTACAGGTGCCAGGGATTATGGGAAGAAGAAGAAGAATGGAGATGAGAGGGAAAGGTAGATCAGCCATGATTGAATGGTGGTGTAGATGCGATGGGCCGAATGGCCTATTTCTGCTCCTATCACATGAACTTATGATCTTATGAAAACCTTGCCATCTGCTGGTATCCAAGACCAAATGCTCTGGAGTTACCTCCAATAACCCTTCTCTCCTCCTCCTTGATCAAGCCTATGGTCATCTATTTGAATTGCCCCTTATGTGATTCACTAACTATTAAATAACGCACTTGTGAAATACTAAGTGGCTGTTCAGTCAGGTTAATGATATATATAAATCGAAGACGTAGTTACAATACTTGTGCCAGAAATGTATTAAATATTATGATCTCCATCTAATCGATTGGTTCAGTAGAACTGGAATTAACAGTACGGTTTTGCATTGCAAAGTAAAAGCTCAACGAAGTGGAATCACAAGCTGCAAAAATACACAGAGAAGCCATTATGACTAAAAGCATATTCATCAAAGTAAGGAAGTTTGCAAATAATTCCTGGGGCGAATAAAAAAAATCACAGCATCCCACATCCATGTATCATTTTCCATCTCACTTCCAAACTTATTTAGGATTTAATGCCTTTCAGTTGAAGTAATAAGGAAATACTAATTGCTGTAAGAAGCAACCTACCTGTATGATTAATGTCGCCGTGCAGACGGAGTTTAGAATTTTTTCTCTACCCAAACTATAAACCAGCAGTTAGATTGTGTTTTCTCCTTACATCAAGGGCGTGCTTTGTCATTAAGAAAGATAGTCCTACTGTTCATGAATTGTAAAGAGTAAACAATTTGTTATATTGAAGTGTCATTCTTTTCAAAGCTTGTGCGTTAATCAACTGCCTTGTAACTTGTGTGCAATAAATAGGCGGGAAGAAAAAAATATTGCTGAACTAATGTGTTAGAACCTGATAGAAGAACCAGAACTGATTGAATCTGTATGACAGCTTCTTGTTCACAAATAATGCAATATTTAATCATGCTCACATACAATTTTCTATCTGTAAAGTTAAAGAAAATGACATTTTAATAAAAGCCCAGTAATTTGCTATAGACACAGAGGAAGGTCTGCATTTTATTTGAGTTAATAAATGCAATAGCAGAGCAACAGAACATTGATTTGAAGAGGCTTATTCATGCAGCAATCACATAAAAACAATACTATATAAACCATTCTAAAAACTCTTCTACTTTGTAGATTTTTTTAATTTAAGAAATAAACTTTATACACCAAAATGCAAACTACAATCAGTACACTTCAGATTCAGATTCAGAAAACTTTACTGTCTGTCGTAACAGAAAATCTTCCTTCTTTACGTTCATAGTATCTTCAAATCAACATCTTTATTCTGCCATCATTTTTTTTTTGTTTTTTGTTTATTTATTAGAAGTAGTACAATATAAAACAATACAGTGGGACCTAATTTTAGGTGCCCAACTATGTCATAATGTAATTATACATTCTCTGTACAACCTCTAGTTTTATGTTTTTGAAAAGGAAATAAGAAGACAAGAAGAAGGGAAAAAAAAAAAATTGGAGAAGAGTAAAAGAGGAAAAATAGATAGTAGAAAATAGAAAAATGTGAATGTGTGTGTATAAGAAAAGAAAAAGTGGAAAGTAGAAATAGGAGAATAAGACCCTTAAAAGAGAAATTTTCAAATCTGTATTCGGAGATGTAGATCTATCCATGGACCTGAACTGAAATCAGCAATCCTTATGGTACCGCTGCATCACATGATTCCAAAAAGTCGATGAAAGGAGACCAACTCCTTAAGAATTGGTCATATTTATCTATTAGTCGGAGTCTCATTTTCTTCAAGGCGTGCTATGTCCATCATATTCCTAATCCACATTTTAACAGTGGTATGGCTGTATTTTTCCAAATTTAAGTATCAATTTCTTTCCAATTATTAACCCATAATTTAAAAAAACTTTTTGGTCCTTATTTAAATTGATATCTTCTACTATTATTCCAATATAATCCATTCCGTATTAGGTTCTATTCTTGACTTGAAAAGCTTTGTAAATATATCAAATATATCGCTCCAAAATTTATTCAACTTTATTACATCCTACAAATGAATGTGTTATATTAGCATTTTGAAACAAACATTTATCGCATCTGGGAGAGACGTTTGGGTAAAATTTATTCAACCTCGATTTTTGAATAATATAGTCTATGTAATAATTTAAATTGAATTAAATTATGTCATTCATTAATGGAACAATTATGTGTGTTCATCAGATACTTTCCCATCTATCCTTCGAGATCTTTATATTAGCTCATGTTCCCAATCTTCTCTTAGTGCTTCTGTTGAGGGTAATTCTCTATTAATATATTATTATAAAAGTATGATATTAGTTTTTGTGAATCAGCCTTAATATTCATTGCTCTTCTAAGGGTCTAAAAATTAAAATTTGAAATCTATGTGTATATTTCTTCATTAAAGTCACATATCTGTATATATTTGAAATATTGATTATCCTTCAGTTTAATTTTAATTTTAATTGTTGAAATGATAATTATCTAAATGGTGGGCCGACTAGGAAAAGGGGAGAGATGCAGCGAGACCTGGGTGTCATGGTACACCAGTCATTGAAAGTGGGCATGCAGGTGCAGCAGGCAGGCAGTGAAGAAAGCGAATGGTATGTTAGCTTTCATAGCAAAGGATTTGAGTATAGGAGCAGGGAGGTTCTACTGCAGTTGTACAGGGTCTGGTGAGACCACACCTGGAGTATTGCGTACAGTTTGGTCTCCAAATCTGAGGAAGGACATTATTGCCCATAGAGGGAGTGCAGAGAAGGTTTTACCAGACTGACTCCTGGTATGTCAGGACTGTCTTATGAAGAAAGACTGGATAGACTTGGTTTATACTCTCTAGAATTTAGGAGATTGAGAGGGGATCTTATAGAAACTTACAAAATTCTTAAGGGGTTGGACAGGCTAGATGCAGGAAGATTGCTCCCGATGTTGGGGAAGTCAGGACAAGGGGTCACAGCTTAAGGATAAGGGGGAAATCCTTTAAAACCGAGATGAGAACGAACTTTTTTCCACACCATGAGAGTGGTGAATCTCTGGAACCTCCCTGCCACAGAGGGTAGTCGAGGCAGTTCATTGGCTATATTTAAGAGGGATGTTAGATGTGGCCCTTGTGGCTAAAGGGGATCAGAGGGTATGGAGGAGAAGGCAGGTACGGGATTACTGAGTTGGATGATCAGCATGATCATATTGAATGGCGGTGCAGGCTCGAAGGGCCGAATGGCCTACTCCTGCCACCTAATTCTTGTTTCTATGTTTCTATGATAACAATTTGCCCCAATTCATACATAATCTCATACTTTCCTAATCCCCAGTCTATCCCATTGTTTATATGTTTTGTCGATAAGAAATGGTTTGAATGCAGGGTTGTTCAATAGTGGGGTCAGTACTGATAGATTATTTAATTTCAAGGATAATTTTATTTGTTTCCAAATTCTTATTGTATTGTGAATAATTGGGTTCTTCTTATATATTATACTATTCAATTTCATCGGTGAGAACAAGATCGTTCCTATATCGTACGGGAAACACTCCTCTTTCTCCATTCTTATCCACTCCGACTGGTGAGTGGAACTATCCAACCAGTACATTATGTCTTAATATGCACTGCCCAGTAGTATACATAAAGTTAGAGGTAATGATAAACCCCAACTTCTTTAGGTTTACACAAATGCTTTCGTTGAATTCTGTGTGCTCTGTAATCCCCTATAAATTAGTGATAGTAGAATCCAGTTTAAAAAAAATATTTTGGAATATATATTGGGATCGCTTTGAAACAAATATATTAATTGTGGCAAGAAGTCATTTTTTATAGCGTTAATTCTACCTATCAATGAGAGCAGGAGCGTTTTCCAAAATTTAATCATATCATTCAGTTTATTTAATAATGGCATAAAATTGGCGCTAAATAATGATTTGTGTCTTCTAGTAATTTGAATACCCAGATACTTGAATTTTTCTGTTGCAATTTTGAAAGGGAATTTTATTAAGTGTCTCGAATCCTGTGGTTTTAAAGACATAATTTTGCGTTTATTCCAATTTATTCTATATCCTGAAAAAGAGCCGAATTCCTCAATTAGTGTTAATAAGGTGGGTATACTCGTTTGTGTGTTAGTAATATATAAAAGAATATCATCAGCATATAATGAAATTTTATTCTTTGAGTCCTTAGTGTTATATCCGTGAATATTCGGGTGATTTCTAATCTTTTCAGCCAGCGGTTCTATCATAAGGACAAATGGCAATGGTGATAAGGCACAACCTTGCCTATTACCCCTTGATAAATAACATTTTGGAGATAACATATTATTAGTTAATATTCTTGCCGTAGGTTTATCGTAAAGTAGTTTAACCCATCTAATAAAATTCTCTCCCGTGTTAAATTTTTGGAGTACCTTATATAAATACTGCCATTCCACCTGATCAAATGCCTTCTCTGCATCCAGCATAACAACTGAGATATCTTCAATGTCCTCATTGTGAGAGTACATCTGCCATCATACCAAGACATTTTATTTCCAATGTTTAATTTAGTTTATTTAGTTTAGAGATACAGCACGGAAACAGGCCCTTCGGCCCACTGAGTCCATACCGACCAGTGATCCCCGCACACTACCACTATCCTACACACACTAGGGACAATTTACACTATACAAGCCAATTAATCTATATACCTGTAGGCCTTTGGAATATGGAGGAAACTGAAGATCTCGTAGAAAGCCCACACGGTCACGGGGAGAACGTACAAACTCCGTACAGACAGCACCTGTAGCCAGGATCAAACCCGGGTCTCCAGCGCTGCATGCGCTGTTAAGGCAGCAACTCTACCATTGCGCCACTGTGCTGCTACCAATGTACCAAAGCCACTCATGTTTCCAATTTAAAATATATATCCAGGACGTGTTTGTGAACATTAGATTGTTGTTCATAAGTTCATGAATCCGGATGATTCATGTGTCCTCTCCCAGGAGGTTGTCGGTTTCACGGGACTATGCCCGAAAGCTCGTCGGTTTGTGGGGCCGAGCCCCAAGGCTTGTCGGACAGCATCACTGGGAGGGAGCAGGAGACGCCGGGTGCTAGGAGGGTGAACCGAGGTAATGTCTCCAGCGCCCTCCAAGGTCGCCTGCAGGAGACAAAGTCGGCCGGGCGAGGAGTGGAGAGGATGTCAGTTCTCGGAAACTGCTCCATTACATCGAGAGTGCAGGCCGACCGGACATTGGACGTTGAATCATGGCGCCAAAAATGGTTTTCCCCCAGCATGTGGATTACATGCAAAAATAATTTCATTGTACAGTTGCATATGTGACAAATAAAGTTCCATTGAACCATTGATTAGTTGAGAAGCTGGTACATAGAATCTAGCCCCTCAGCATCTAATGGTGGCTGCACTTTAGATTGTAATCCTTCCCAATAAACCCTTTGCAGCACCAAGTCAGTGTCTACTTCAACATGCACACCTGCAGCTTAGCATGTGTTAATTAGCAGCGTGTGTTCAATTACGGACATTTTGTTGCATGGCAAGACCAATAAGGTTTGGGTAGACCATGGTGTAACTTTCTCCCAGTTGATGATTTTTCAGCAGGGGGAGGGGGGAGGGGAGGGGGGGGGGGGGGAGGGGGGGGGGCGGGGGGGGAGGAGGGGGGGGGGGGGGGGGGGAGAGACGCGGGGGGCGATGGGGGAGGGGGAGGGAGAGAGAGAAGCGAGCGGAGAGGAAGGAGAGAGAGAGAGCGAGAGGAGAGAGCGAGAGAGAGAGAGGAGATTAGAGAGAGAGAAGAGAGGAGGAGAGAAGAGAGAGAGAGAGAGAGATGAGAGAAGAGAGAGAGAGATAGAGAGAAGAGAGAGAGAGAGAGAGAGATGAGAGAGAGAGAGAGAGAGAGAGAGAAGTAGAGAAAGAGAGAGAGAGAGAGAGAGAGAGAGAGAGAGAGAGAGAGAGAGAGAGAGAGAGAGAGAGAGAGAGAGAGAGAGAGAGAGAGAGAGAGAGAGAGAGAGAGAGAGAGAGAGAGAGAGAGAGAGAGAGAGAGAGAGAGAGAGAGAGAGAGAGAGAGAGAGAGAGAGAGAGAGAGAGAGAGAGAGAGAGAGAGAGAGAGAGAGAGCGAGAGAGAGAGAGAGAGAGAGAGAGAGAGAGAGAGAGAGAGAGAGAGAGAGAGAGAGAGAGAGAGAGAGAGAGAGAGAGAGAGAGAGAGAGAGAGAGAGAGAGAGAGAGAGAGAGAGAGAGAGAGAGAGAGAGAGAGAGAGAGAGAGAGAGAGCGAGAGAGAGAGAGAGAGAGAGAGAGAGAGAGAGAGAGACGAGAGAGAGAGAGAGAGAGAGAGAGAGAGAGAGAGAGAGAGAGAGAGAGAGAGAGAGAGAGAGAGAGAGAGAGAGAGAGAGAGAGAGAGAGAGAGAGAGAGAGAGCGAGAGAGAGGCGCGAGAGAGAGAGAGAGAGAGAGAGAGAGAGCGAGAGCAAGAGAGAGGAGAGCGAAAGAGAGATAGTAGTAGAGATAGTAGAAGAGAGAGAGCAGAGAAGAGAGATAGAGAGATAGAGAGAGAATAGAGAGAGCGAGAGAGAGAGCGCGAGAGAGAGCGAGAGAGACGAGAGAGCGAGAGAGAGCAGAGAGAGAGATAGAGTAGAGGAGAGAGAGGAGAGACGAGAGAGAGAGCGACGAGAGCGAGAGTAGAGAAGAGAGAAGAGAGAGAGAGAGAGAGCCGGAGAGAGAGAGAGAGAGAGAGAGAAGGGAGAGAGAGAGAGAGAGCGAATACTCTCTCTCTATCCTATCTACTCTCTCGCTCTATCTCGCTCTCTCTATCTCTCGACTCTCTCTCTCTCTCTCTCTCTCTCTCTCTCTCTCTCTCTCTCTCTCTCTCTCTCTCTCTCTCTCTCCTGCTGCCTCACAGCATCACAGACCCAGGTTGGATCCTGACGTTGGGTGCTGTCTGAGTGAAATTTGCACGCTCTCGATCGCGAGGGCTTCCTTCAGGTGAGTCCTCCCCCATCCTAAAGACTAGTAGTGTTGTAGATTAATTTGTCCCTTTAAATTGTCCCTAGTGTGTAGGCAATGGATACGAGAGTGGGACAGCATGGAACTTAGTGCGATCAATGGTCAGCAGCGACCTAGTGGGCTGAAGGGCCTGCTTCCATGCTGTATCTTTCAATCAATCAATCAATCAATCAATCAATCAGGAAGTGTTCTTCTTCCTGAGAATGCAGGGTTTAGATGGTTAGCTGAAATATTTAAAGCATAGATTTTTGGTGGTTAAATTTATTGTACAAAGGAGGGTAAATGTGTTAGAGATGCATATCGACCATAATCTAATTGAATAGTGCAACAGCCTCAAGGGACTGACAAGACTAATCCTGTTTGTGTGGTAAACTCGTAAATTATTCAGTATACAGTAGATGCACGATTTGATTACATATTGCATAGGGGAAAGCCTCCATGTGAATATTTTAAGGCTTCTCAGATATGATTATCAAAGTTATATTATGCAATACAGGCTCTTATAAAATAAAGATTTAAGCTGTTCTTGTTTCACCATCGAAAGCTTAAATAGAGGGAGTGGAAACCTTAGAGCTGTGTTCTATAGATTACCTCCCAGCTGTGATACTGAAATGAAATGTAGGCACAGATAATAGTTTCTGATAAAGATAATCTATTTCAGGCAGCGTTTTTACAGCTGCTGACGATTTTATCAGACAATTGAAAGGATGGGTTCTGATATGGCAATACATTGTGGACTGACATTGGAAACTCAGAGTGTTGTCAGGTAGTTGAGGGTTTTACAAAGTAAGCTGCTATCCTTAATGGAGAACACTCTCCATCAACCCTTCAAAGAGCCGACGAGCCAAACTGATTTTGGGATAAAAACATAATATCCTGGAAGTTAAAAAATTTCCATATCTCCCTTCTTGGGTAGTCATAAAAAAACAGAACACTACATGGTAGCACAGTGGTAGAGTAGTTCCATTACAACACCAGAGACCCGGGTTCGATCCTGACTAAGGGTGCTGTCTTTATGGAGTTTGTACGTCCTCCCCATGATCTGTGTGGGTTTTCCCGAGGATTTCTGGTTTTCTCCAGAAGTACAGGTTTGGAGGGTAATCTCTTTGGGTAAAATAGTAAATCGTCCCTAGTGTTAGTCTGTGGGTATCACTGATCAGCGCGGATTCGGTGGGCCGAAGGGCTTTTCTATGTTGCATCTCTAAACTAAACTAAACTAATCTAAACTAAACTAAACTAAACTAAACTAAACTAAACTAAACTAAACTAAACTAAGCTACAAAAAAAGTCATCATGGAACTAATTTATTCCTTTAATCAATCCAATTCTCATGGGTAGTTAGGGAAATAGGAAAAGCAGTAGATAGATACAAAATGCTGGAGTAACTCATGGGGCCAGGCAGCATCCTTGGTGATAAGGAATAGGTGACATTTCGAGTCGAGACCTTTCTTCAGATTGAGCCTTCAGACAACGGGTGGCGCCGTTGAGTATCGCTGCCCCGCCTTCAGTTGTTCGACCTTTCATCCTTTTTTTTATTTTTAGTCCGTAAAAAGGCTTTGTTTTGGAGGTCTTTTAGTGTTTTTATGTGGGGGGGTGGGGGACGGGGGGGGGAGGGGGAAACTGTTTACTTAGTCACTACCAGGTCGAGGAATGCATCTTTCCTCCGAGCTGCATCTTCGCCCCCTCCTCGCAGCCTACCACCTGGATTGGCACAGCCTCTGCAGTTCCTGTACACTAGGGAAAGCAGTGGACTACCACATCAGATTCGTCCCTTTTGCTATTGTGGGACTGTTACAAGGGCAGAGTAACTGCGGCGTTTTCTCTTGAAGCAATGTTAACTATATTCCGAAAATCAATCAGTGGTTCTATATGCGCTGAATTTCTCAAAGATTCTATATGGATGGAAGATTCTGTACGAATGGATCGACACCAAATGCTCGAGTAACTCAACGCGTCGGGCAGCATGCATATGTGGATGGCTCAATTGAAATCATGTATTGTCTTTCCACTGACTCATTAGCATGCAACAAAAGCTTTTCAGTGTACCTCAGTACATGTAACAATAAAATAAACTCAACTCAAACTCATCTCTGGAGAAAATAAATAGGTGATGTTTTGGGTCAGAATCCTTCTTCAGACCTGAAAAAGGGTTCCGCCCTGAAACGTCACCTATTCCTTTTCAACAGAGATGATACCTGACCTGTTGAGTTACTCCAGCATTTTGTGTCTCTCTTCGGTACAAACCAGCATCTGCAGTTCCTTCCTACACATTGAATAATTCTGGATGCCTTGATTTCCTCAAAGATTAGGTATGAATAAAACTTTATGATACTCCAGTCAAATGCTTAATATCACAAGATTTTATTACAACCTGTATATTATGGCATTGGCTACTGCAGCTGTACGTTTCTACATGGATCATCAGTTGCTGCAACCCCACAGGGTGGCACAATGGCACAGCTGTAAAGTTCATTTCTTAAAAAACAGATAGCAACAAAATAGTTAAAGGTAAACGATGGCAATCTTTAATTGATTCGTCAGACGGGAGTGGCAAGATCTACAATGAGCACAAACGTTGCTCAGTGCTTCTTGGGCTCCACTCACAGAACAAAGGAAACATAGCGCAATTACACATTTTTCTTATCAGTAAAACACTCCTACCTAGTGTGAATATGGCATGACTGAAAGATTCCACAGCCTTTCAGAATATAGGAAAAGCTGGGTCCAAATCAAGCTCATCCAAAACAAGTTATTACTTATCTCTGGAGCGTCAGCTATTTTTTTCAATCTTGGCTTCTTTATGGCCTTGAAAGAGCACATGTTATTACGCAGGTTTCAATCTTAATGTCTTTATTAAAAAGACAACCTGTTCTCCATATTGTGTTCCATATAATTTGCAAAGTCATTCAGAATTGGCACCGAGCCATTCTTTTGTTCTACTAGACCATGCTTTTGTAGAAGATCAACTCAATTTTAAGATTTGACTATTAGCTCTTTCATTGTGACCTGCGTGCGCTTTCTCCGAGATCTTCGGTTTCTTCCCACACTCCAAAGAAATACAGGTTTGTAGGTTAATTGGCTTGGTATAAGTGTAAATTGTCCCTAGTGTGTGTATGGCAGTTAGTATGTGGAAATCGCTGCTCTGTACGGACTCAGTGGGCCGAAGGGCCTGTTTCCATGCTGTATCTCTAATAAACTAAAAGCATCATGAGTTTAAAGCATCTTATTTCTATCTAGATTTGACATTGGGTTATCCTAATCTGGGAGTGGCGTGATTTTCAATTTGACAAATGCAGCAATTTTCTTGAAATAAAATATTACAGATTGTGCATGTTGACTGTGTGAATGGGTAAGCAAGTGATTGATAGATAATGTGACTGGCAACTGACTGAGCTTGCAGCTGAGAGATGATTAACACTGAGATTGATTGATTGAGTGATGGCACTGCATGGTGAAGGGGTGATTAAGTGTATCGATGAGTGAGTGGCTTTAATCTTGACTTTGTGTGATAGTGGAAAACAATTTTGACAGAATCATCCGCCTATTTTATAACTCGTGGGTTTTTTTCTTCTATTACTTTCAATGTATTAATCTTGTTATGGGGTTACCTGTTCGTATCCGGTGGCGCTGGTGCCAGCTGCCTCCTCCTTCAGCCCGGTATCTTTTTGTTTTTTTTTGTTATGTTGAAGTGTGTTTTTTATGTTTTTTTAATGTTTTAATGTGGGGGAAGAGGGTACGGTGCGGGGGATACCGTCCTTCAGTCGCTTCCTGGAGAGGACGCGACTATTATTCGAGTCGCGTCCTCGCCCCCCACCCCCCCCCCCCCCCCCCCCCCCCCCCCCCCAGCAGCCTACCTACTGAATTGGCGCGGCCTTTCCTGTCTGGACCGACCAGAGCTCCAGCAGCGGCGGGACAGCGCTGTAACACCGCGGGGCTGGCGATGCCTTACCGGGGATCGCCGTCTGGAGCCCGGAGTGCTGGACCTGCTGCACCGACATCATGGAGCTGTGGTTCACGGAGCTCCCAACGCGGGCGGCGCTGACAAACATCGTGGGGTCCTGCGACTCTGCCCGGCTCGGCCTGCGGACTCAGGAGCTGCGGACTCCGGTGGGAGGCAGCTGATTGGGAGGTCCGGGCCACTGAGGAGGATTTTCACCGTCGGGGTTCGGCGTCGGCGTTCCATCAGCCCGGTGAGAGGGTCTGAGCATTGGGCCGCCCGGGGTGGCGACTGCGGGTGCTCGGAAGGCCCCGACCACGGGTGAACATCTGGGAAGATCGGAGGGGAGGCTGGCTGGACTATGGTGCCTTCCTCACCTTGGTGCCGCTATGTTATGTTGTGTCGTGGACTTTCTGTGTTTGTGCTTTTTTTTTTTTAATTCTATTTTATTTTTAATATGTTTTATTATTTATTATTTATTTATTTTTATGATACTGACTGTAAAGGGAAATTCATTTTGTTGTCTCTAATTGAGACAATGACAATAAATTTTAATACAATACAATACAATAAAAATCTCCATAAATGATTACCTAGCAGTCCATGAATATTAGTTGTGACCAGCAGTCAGGTCGCATCAGTGCAAAGAGAAACAGAGTTCATGTTTCAGATCGAAGATGCGGAGATTTCTGTTTTTATTTTAGAGTTCCAGCATCTACAGGTCCCATTTTCATTGTCATCTGTTTGGTATAGATGTATTATTATCGTGTGCACCACGATACAATGAAAAACTTAGTTTTGTGTGTTATCCATCAAGTCATACCATAGGTAGTACACCATTTTGATATCACCACTGTGACATCTTCTCAAGGTTATTATACGCACTTTGAAGAAATTCTACTCCTCTCGTCGACAAGAGTTCTGTGAGATCCTCTCTCATGAATCTGAAGAAGGCTCCGAAGCTGAAACATCACCTATCCATGTTCTCTAGAGACGCTACCTGGCCCGTTGAGTTACTCCAGCACTTTGTATCTTTTTTCACAGGTACAATAGGTAGGGAGCGCCTGGGTTGTAAGCTGGCAAAGCAAAATATGCTCTTCCCTAGTGGTATAACGGCGAGAACGGCCTGGAACATCGGGCCTCTGTAAAGGTGCATGCGGAGGCCTCAATAGGCCTGACTATGGGAGGACATGGGGATGGGGACTGGACTTTGTGCCTTCCCTCATAATGGGAATCATTGTGGGGGGATGTTTTTTATGTTTAAATTTCTTTATTACTGTTATGTTCTCTTCTTTTTCAGGTACTGCAATGGCAATACGCATTTCACAACACCAATTGGTGTATGTGACTAATAAAGAACCTTTGAACCTTGAACCTTTGAACCTTTGGTATGAACATTGATTTCTCTCATTTCAAGCATCCTCTCATTTGCATTACCTCCCTTCCCCCTTCGCCCACCCAAGTCGTCTACTAGTTCCACTGTTCACAACCCTTGTATCTCTTTGTTATCACCTCTTACCCAGCCAACAATGGGCCATTGTGGGCTCTGTCCTTTCTTGGTCATCTGTTGCAGTCCCAGCTTTTTTCTGTCCTTTTCTTACCTCCAGTTCCCTCCAGACTTCATTCAGTGTGAAGAAGGGTCCCAATCCAAAACGTCACCTTTTCTTTACTCCAGAGATGCTGCCTGACCAGCTGAGTTATTCAGGCACTTAGTGTCTATCCACGGTATATACCAGCATCTGCAATACCTTTCTACACACATAACTTGCCTATACTTGCTCTCATGTGTATGATTTCCTTTCAATGAGCCATCACATATTTTTCAACCTAAAATCAAAATTAGTGCAGCTAATCTGATCCACTGCTTCCAAATGTTTAGATACCAGGTCTCCTATCATTGATTTTTTTTCCCTGTCTTTCACTTCATCAACAGATCTCCCCCTTACTCTTCTCCCTTCCATTCACATCAGCTAACTCCCACCTCCACATATTATCTCCCAGCTATCACCTCTCCCATTTCCATTGTATTTGCTTAAATCCTGTAACATCTAAATTCAAATTCAGTTCTGACGAAAGGACACCAGCTTAAAATACATAGGAAGGAACTGCAGATGCTGGTTTACACCAAAGATACACACAAGGGGAAATCTTTTAGGACTGAGATGAGAAAAACATTTTTTACACACAGAGAGAGGTGAATCTCTGGAATTCTCTGCCACAGAAGGTAGTTGAGGTCAGTTCATTGGCTATATTTAAGAGGGAGTTAGATGTGGCCCTTGTGGCTAAAGGGATCAGGGGGTATGGAAATAAAGCTGGTACAGGATACTGAGTTGGATGATCAGCCATGATCATATTGAATGGCGGTGCAGGCTTGAAGGGCCGAATGGCCTACTCATGCACCTATTTTCTATGTTTCTATGTTTCTATGTAACATGCTGGAGTAACTCAGCGGGACAGGCAACATCTCTGGAGAGAAGGAATGGGTGACATTTTGGTTCGATCTAAAACGCCACCCATTCCTTCTCTCCAGAGATGCTGCCTGTCCCGTTGAGTTACTCCAGCATTTTGTGTCCATCACCAGTTTAAAATAATGGTTTGGACTTTTTGGCGTGGAAATATTGGTATTTGTTATCAGGAGCCTCCGAAACTAAGAGCAACCTCAAGGTTTCTGTGCATGTGTAGAATTGAATCACATGAAGACCTAATGTTGTCACTGGTGATTCAGCTCTCCTTGACTTAATGTACTGCTTGAGGACATTTCCCAGTCAAAGGAAAGGAAATTACTTGATTTTGCATGTAGTTATTTGCAAACTAATCTCACAGCACACTGCCCTGAAAACCTGTGCCTTGTTGCGCGAGGTCTAAGTGAATTTTTAATGGCACACTAACCCATGATTTCTATCTAGAAAAGTCTCTTGCTATAAAATTATCACGTATTATTAATACTTTTTCTAATTTACATAAATAAGAATTTAAAAAAGGACTTCAAATGATCTGAGGTAAGTTGAAAAATGTTGGAAAATAAAAATGGGGTTAGTGTAGAATTAGTGTAAATGGGTGCTTGAGGGAATGTGCAGGTTTGATGGGCCAAAAGGCAGTTTTCACGCTATATATCTCTATCTCTTTAATACTTGGAATACTTCATTCATAATATTTCAAGTCCTATCATTGTAACATGTTTCTTCCAATCTTTATTTAGCACGGTTTCAAAATTACTCACAGATTGTGACTTTCATTTGCCAGGTTTCCCACCTTTGAGAATATTTTAATATGAACATAGGGCATATACCATAGCATGGAAATATGCCCTTCGGCCTACAATGTCTGTGCCAAACATGATGCCTAAATAAACTATTCACATCTGTCTGCACATGATCCATATCCCTCCATTCCCAGCATATCCATGTGCCTATCAAAAAGCCTATTAAGGCCACTATTGTATCTGCCTCCACTACCATCACTAGCAACACCTACGAGGCACCCATCACCTTCTGCATAAAATATTTGCCTTGCACATCTGATTTAAACTTTGCACCCCCTCCCTTTAATGCCCTATAGTCTTTGTCATTTCCACCCTGCAAAAAAAAGCTCTGACTCTCTACGCTATCTACGCCTCTCATAATTGTATCTACTTGTCTTCCCTCAACCTCTGGCGTACCAGAGAAAACAATCCAATCTAATATGATGGGCAGCTCAGACAGTTCGAAGACATCAAGGCAGGTGGATACCAGGGATCGCTTTCATCTATTGCCAGGAAGCAGTCAGAAAAGGGTCATGGTCCAACAACAGAGAATAATCACCACTGCTGACAAAAATTCCAGGCCAGGAACTCTATCCAAGGATGCTGTTGGATGCTTTCTCTATCCAAGGATGCTGCCTGACCCGCTGAGTATTTCCACCACTGCTGTCAATTCAAGTCAAGTCAAGTCAAGTTTATTTGTCACATACACATACGAGATGTGCAGTGAAATGAAAGTGGCAATGCTCGCGGACTTTTGTGAAAAAAGATAAACAACCAAACAACCAAACAAACTATAAACACAATCATAACACACATATACCTTTACATAATAAATAATGGAAGGAAAAACGTTCAGTAGAGTTAGTCCCTGGTGAGATAGGCGTTTACAGTCCGAATGGCCTCTGGGAAGAAACTCCTTCTCAACCTCTCCGTTCTCACCGCATGGCAACGGAGGCGTTTGCCTGACCGTAGCGGCTGGAACAGTCCGTTGCAGGGGTGGAAGGGGTCTCTCATGATATTGTTGGCTCTGGAGTTGCACCTCCTGATGTATAGTTCCTGCAGGGGGGCAAGTGAAGTTCCCATAGTGCGTTCGGCCGAACGCACCACTCTCTGCAGAGCCTTCTTGTCCTGGGCAGAGCAATTCCCAAACCAGATGGTATTGTTCCTGGACAAGATGCTTTCCACCACCGCTGCGTAGAAGCACTGGAGGATCCTCGGAGACACTCTGAATTTCCTCAATTGCCTGAGGTGGTAAAGGCGCTGCCTTGCCTTACTCACGAGTGCTGCGGCGTGTGATGCCCATGTCATATCCTCAGAGATGTGGACTCCCAGATATTTAAAACAGTTCACCCTATCCACAGGATCCCCATTTATCCTCAATGGAGTGTACGTCCTCGGATGATGTGCCCTCCTAAAGTCCACGATCAGCTCCTTCGTTTTTTTGATGTTCAAGAGGAGGCTGTTATCCTGGCACCAGAGTGCTAGATCAGCCACCTCCTCCCGGTAGGCCTTCTCGCCGTTGTCTGAGATCATACGATTAAACACTTCAATCTTATTCAGTGTAATGCAATCCAAAATGTTTGGTAAAACAATGTCATACAAATTACCCATTTACTTGTTTATTCACTCAATAAATCATAGCTCTATGCATTACAGATACAGTTCCATGTGTTATAGATACAGCACTATGTGCAATCGAGATTTGCTCAGAATTGCTCTCCAATCTCTGTTGAATCTTCTGAATATGATGAAAGAATGGGTCGACTGGGTTTGTATTCACTGGAATTTAGAAGGATGAGAGGGCATCTTATAGAAACATATACAATCCTTGAAAGATTGGACAGGCTAGATGCAGGAAAGATGTTCCCGATGTTGGGGGAGTCCAGAACCTGTGGTCACAGTTTACGAATATAAGGGGTCGGCCATTTAGGAATGAGATAAGAAAAAAACGTATTCACCCAGAGAGCTGTGAATCTGTGGAATTCTCTGCCACAGAAGGCAGTGGAGGCCAATTCACTGGATGTTTTCAAGAGAGAGTTAGATTTAGCTCTTAGGGCTGAAGGAATCAAGGGATATGGGGATAAAGCAGGAAGGGGTACTAATTTTAAATGATCAGCCATGATCATATTGAATGGCTCGAAGGGCCGAATGGCCTACCCCTACACCTATTTTTCTACGTTTCTATTTTTCTCTGCAAATCCTCTGGATCTCTATATTACTAATGTTCCCTATAATCTCCTTCCCTTATTGTAAATACACATGTTATTCTCTTTATCATTGACATGATTAATGTTCTGTGAGGAAATTCTGATATGATAAAAACCTGTTGGTGGGGAATTATCTTTTTTTATCAAAGTACACTGTCATGCAGTGCTTAATGTTGTTCCTCCGCTAACAACACTGTGACACTGCAAATAATAGGTTATCATGCAACTCGTGGTGCAACTGTACAAAATGGAGCAGCACAGTGATCAGCAGTAGAGCTGCTGCCTCATAACACAAGAAACCTGGGTTGGATCCTGACTACGGGCACTGCCTGTACAGAATTTGTACATTCTCCCTGTGATCACGTGGGTTTTCTCCCGGTACGCCAGTTCATCCCACCCCCAGTCCAAAGACATTATTGTTTATAGATTAATTGGCTTCTGTAAATTGCCTGTAGCATGTGACATGTGAAACTGGGATAACATAGAACTAGGGCGTGGGTAATTGATCATTGGAGTGGGCTAGGTGGGCTGAGGGGCCTGTTTCTATGCTGCATCACTAAACTAAACTAAACTAAACTAAACTAAACTAAACTAAACTAAACTAAACTAAACTAAACTAAACTAAACTAAACGTTGATGAAATGCATATCACATTTAATTTCATGCTAGCCTTTGTATACCAAACCTATCTGCAGGCTGGAGGGTGATGGCTGGAGGCCTACAGCAGCCTGGGGCTTGCCTGGAATGGGCCCTGGTCATAATATCTAGAGCTTGGACTGGACTGGTGCCAAAACATGGCTCCGCTTGCTTGCGGGATAAGTAGACTATTTCTGTACAATTTGCTAATCGGGGATGTGCTATACTCTGCTGGAATGTTTGAAAGAAAATAATTTCACTGTGCACGTGTGTCAATAAAAGCACCATTGACCATTGAGGTCTATTTTTAATTGTCAGATATAAATGCACTTTGGGCAATCTTGGAGCAGTAGATCCGCCCCATTTACTGCCAGAGTCATTGCAGTCTGCACACTTTTCAATAGGCAAATATTCTGCAACCATCAAAATGAGAGATATTAATACCTCCCTAAAGGAGAAGGATTGAAAATGTATTACAAACCAGACAAACCAGCTTAACATCAGAAGTAGGATAAACAACAGAATCCCTCATAAAGTTGAGAAACATAAGAACATTTGAAACGACTTTAGACTTTAGGGATACAGCATGGGAACGGGCTCTTTGGCCCACCAAGTCCATGGCAACCAGCGATCACCCTATACACTAACACCATCCTACACACTAGTGACAATTTACAGAAGCCCATTAACCTACAAACCTGTGCATCTTTGGAGTGGGGGAGGAAACTGGAGCACCCAGAAAAAACATACTCAGTCACAGGGAGATTGTACAAACTCCGTTCAGAGAGTAACCGTAGTCAGGATCCAACCTGAGCCTCCTTGCTGGAAAGCAGCAACACTACCACTGTGCCACTGTGCTGCCCTGTGGTTGTGAATAGTTGGCATAGATTTTGCTCTGGAAATTCTTGCTTGACTAATATAATTAAATTATTTGAAGTGATGAAAGAGAATAGGCGAGAAAAAAAAGTGCTCTGGATACAACTTAACTGGGTGGACATAACGGATTGATACATGAGGTCACCATGTGGAAAGTCAATAGACAAGAATGAATAGCTAGAAACAAGAAACTGCAGATGCTGGTTTACAAAAACAAAACCCAATAAGTGCTGGAGTAACTTTGTGGGTAAGTCAGTATCCCTGGAGAACATGGATAGGGGATGTCTGAAGAAGGACCCAGGCATGAAAACCCACCTATTCGTCATTCTCCAGCAATGCTGTCAGACCTGTCAGAGTTACTCCAACAATTTGTGTCTTAGAATAAATAGTTATCTGGCTTCAAGCCAGAAAGCAGAAATTCTATGTGAACAGAGACTAATGAAAGTGACAGATGACAGAAAATAAGGTTCCGCAACATTCACTGAGAGGCTTATAATTACTCATAATATATTGATGACTTAAATTTTGGAGTCAAATCAAAAAATTTGCAAAGGCAGCAAATCGAGGGACAATATATTACAAAATGAAAGCTTGCAAAATTGACATATTGCTGGCAAATGAATCACAACATGGAGCGAAGTATTACACTTCAGAAAGAAAGATCACATATTACTGGGAAATTGGGCTCCAAATGAAGTACAGGAACAAAGAGATCAGAGTACAATATACACAATCAGTATTTCAAAATAGTGACAGTTCTATTCCATTAATAAAAGACAAGTACTGAGGGTTAATGGTTGGTGAATATAATTGAAAAATGCAGATAACCTGAAAGTTTTATCATGCCTCGGCTTGGATATAATTTGGAATATTGTGTACAGTGCTGGTATTCCCTCAAGAACATTGTGTCATGAGAGATGATGCAAAAGAGACTTCTAAGGATAAGGTAACGTAAGGTATAACCTAACGTCTCCCTTTTCTGCTGAAAAAAGGATGCTGAGGAATTACTTAATCGAGGATTATAAAAAGCTTTCAATCACTCCTGTCATTAGACCACGGCCAAATTATGAAACAATAGCGTTAAATGTCTCCCCTTGGTGAGGCACAGCATTTGTAGTGCTCCACTTCACTTCCTTTTACGTAGAATGCGGTGCACAACCATTAATATTTGATATACACGACCAAGAATAAATTTCTACTTGGGAGAATTTTGCTTCAGGAGAATAGGCTGATTTGCAAACCATCTCAGTGCCAACCTCTGGAAAGATCTATCAATTTAATTCCATTCTACTACTTCCCTGGACATACTAATGCCTTTTATCAAATATTTATTCCAGTGACTTTGAGCACGTGAGAATTAAACCATTTAATCACAAGGGGATCATGGATAAAGTTAAGGGGCTGTCCCACTTAGGCAACCAAATTGGCGAGTTTAGAAGAGTTTGTAACAATGACATGTTGAAGACCTCCTTCGACTATGTAGAAGACCTCCTTTGACCTCCTTCGGATTGGGTGGGAAGGGATGAGATAACCAGGGAGTTGTGGAGAGAATGGTCTCTGCGGAAACACAATTCTCCAAACGTGGCCTCATCAATGTCTCGTACAACTGTAACATAACCTCCCAACTTCTATACTTAATACTCTGACTGATGAAGGCCAAAGCTTTCTCGACCACCCTATCCAGTGCTTTAATTTCCTTCTACCTGCCAAAGAAGTGCTCGTCAGTTGGATAATTAACCTCTGTAAATTGCCCCTGCTGTGAATGTGGGGTGAGTTTAGCAATGTAATTAATGTAAGATTAATATAAATCGATGGCTGATGGTCAGGACAGTCTTGGTGGACCATGTTAGGTATTGTACCATGGATGATATCCTTCTGGGCTTAAGGAAGTAGCAGGCTATTAATGTAATTGACAACTAGTTTTCAATCTAAAATAAGGATAGCCGTATCAATACACATTCTTTTCTGCCGAGAACCTTCTCACAAGGCAGTGTAAAAGAGACTGGTTTGGTTATCTGGATTCCCAACTAAAATATCCAAATATACATAAGCTCTCTTGTCAGTTGGAATGTGCTACCGTTGTAAATATATAATTCAATGTAGACATTTGCTCACATCCAAAATGTTGAAGTTGATACTGCTTTTGATTACCACTGTTATTTCTGTGCTTAAAGTGCATAAACCTGCAACGTGTTTGGGTTCAGTGAGATTCTCCAGAGATTCTTCAGATAAATTCTTCCAGAATGCCTGCTTGTTGTGTGACCGAAAGATGTTTTACATTTACAGCTCCCATCTCTGCGTACCTCATTCAACGTTACAAGAGGCCAAAGGGCCAGTTTCCATGTCTGTGACCCACAACATGAATCTCACAGATGCTCTATCTTTGAATATCAAACCAAGAATGTTGGAAATGCACAGCAGATCAAGTAGAGGCTGTGGGAAGATGAACACAGATAATAGTTTAGGTACTGGCCACAAATAGTATCTGTCAATTATAAACAAAAGCTTGTAGAATGGGGTTATGGGATAACAAATCAATTAGATTTCTAATCAATGGATATTGCTATTTTTTGGTTGGTGACTAATACTTTTAAAATTCAAGAAAAGTTCACTTTAAAAACAAAGCAAGAACTGTACATTTATTAATGAGAATTTTAATTACCTATAAATATTTTACAAATAAAATCCTTTGGTTTTTCTTTAAAGTGTCTGTTGAAGCCTTATATTTTACTTGGAGGTCTTATAGACAATAAACAATAGACAATAGGTGCAGGAGTAGGCCATTTGGCCCTTCGAACCAGCACCGCCATTCAATGTGATCATGGCTGATCATCCCCAATCAGTGCCCCGTTCCTGCCTTCTCCCCATATCCCCTGACTCCGCTATTTTTAAGAGCCCTGTCTAGCTCTCTCTTGAAAGTATCCAGAGAACCAGCCTCCACCGCCCTCTGAGGCAGAGAATTCCACAGACTCAGCACTCTCTGTGAGAAAAAGTGTTTCCTCGTCTCCGTTCTAAATGGCTTACTCCTTATTCTTAAACTGTGTGGCCCCTGGTTCAGGACTCCCCCAACATCAGGAACACGTTTCCTGCCTCTAGTGTGTCCAATCCCTTAACAATCTTTTATGTTTCAAAGGATCTCTTTGCTCCTATATTCGATTATGGCCTGTCCCACTTAGGCAACCTTTTAGGCGACTGCATGAGACTATGCGGTCGCCACATGGTTGCCAAATGTCCATGGGTGATAGCCGGCTAGTCGCCTTCATGGTCGTGAGGAGTTCCCACATTCTGGGAACCAGTCGCGGCCTCATTATGGTCACCGTAAATTTTTCAACATGTTGAAAAATTAGCGGCGACCAAAATGAAGCCGCCATGGAGAGTAGCGAGAATTCTCGAGCCGTAGGTGGGTCGCCAGGAGGTCCTAGTGGGTTGTTTGGAGGTCGAAGGTTCTCGTAGGTTCTTGTAGGTTGTAGCCGGTGCTGACTGGTGAATTTCATTGGCTCATTGGGAAAAAACCCCCATATATGCAGCAGTTTTCAGAACCAAGGATAACCGACCAGTAATGTTAAATGTCTGCCGAGCTTCGCATGTCTCCCTCCTTCTTCCCTCTCCCCCCCCCCCCCCCCCAACCCCTCTCCTCCCCTCTTTTAAAGGACTTACCGTACACTGTGCTTTAGCCGTCTTAATTACAGCGCCAACCTTCCTGTTCATCGCGGTGTGTGTCTGTATCACCTTGGCTTTGCACCATGTGAATTTCACTCAGACAGCATTCCCCCAGCTTCCCCTGTCCCCCGCCTGCATAACGGGCTGGTAAAGGAAGCAATGTGTGTGTGTGTTCCACTCTGACAGTCGCCGTTCCAGTTGCTGGTTTTTCGGGCAACTGCCGGCAACTTGACAATCGCTGGCAGTCGCCTGAAAAATCACCTATGTGGGACAGGCCCATTAGACCAAGACTTAATAGAACTACTAAATCTAAGAACTACCATTGAACGTTTCCAATCTACTCCTTCCTTATTTGTCAAGCTGTTTAGGGGAAAAGATAGTGACTATTTATTGCTGTGTTACTTCCAGAGGAGGAAAAAAAACATAGCTTCGCTTGCAATATGACAGGCTATTTCCAAAAGCAAAATATTGTTGATATTGGAAATATGAAAGAGAAAATGTGGGAAATGCTGTGAAGCGGAATTAATGTTTCAATGACCTTCAATCCAACTTGGAAAAAAGTTTTAAATTGGGGTTCATAGACTTGTGAAGGTACGCTGCATATACCATGGAAACAGGCCCTTCAACCCAACTTCCCCACACTGACCATGTTCATAAGTTCATATATTTTAAGAGCAGAATTAGGCCATTTTACCCATCAAGTCTACCCCGCCATTCAATCATGGCTCTTCAATCTTTCCTTCTCAACCCCATTCTCCTGCCTTCTCCCCATAACCCCCGACACCCGTACTAATCAAGAATCTTTCAATCTACACCTTAAAAATATCCACTGGCTTGGACTCTACAGCCTTAATAAATACAGTCGCAATAAATTCACCACCCGCTGACTAAAGAAATTCCTCTACATCTCCTTTCTAAAGGTACGTTTTTTTTTCTGAGGCCTTGGCCTCTGGTCGAAGACGCTGCCACTAGTGGTAACATCCTCTCCACATCCACTCTGCCTAGGCCTTTCACTATTCGGTAAGTTTCAATGAGGTCCTCCCTTTACCAATAAGGCATCCTGGGTTGGTCTCATTTGCCTGCATTTGGATATATCTATCGAAACTCTGTTCAAACATCTCCAAACGTAACATTGGTGTGGCACGGTGGTGCCACGGTAGAGCTGTTGCCATACAGCACCAGAGATCCGGGTTCGATCCTGACTATGGCTGCTTATCTGTACGGAGTTTGTATGTTCACCCCGTGTCCTGCGTGGGTTTTCTCCGAGATCTTCAGTTTCCTCCCACATTCCAAAGACGTACAGGTTTGTAGGTTAATTGGCTTTAGTAAGAATTATAAATTGTCCCTGGTGTGTAGGATAGTGCTAGTGCACCGGGATCGCTGGTTGGCATGGACACAGTGGGCCGAAGGGTCTGTTTTCACACTGTATCTCTCAATCAAACTAAAAAAATGTAGATGTTGGAATTTGATTTAAAAAATACTCGGTAGGTCATGCAGCACCTGTGAAGTGTGAAGCAGTGATAATGTTTCAATGACCTTCAATACAACTTGGAAAAAAGTCAGAGATCCAAGATGGTTTAAATTGGGGATCATAGACTCATAGAGGTAGACACTATTTAAACACGCCCTTCAGCCCAACTTGTCCACATGTGGCCATCTGAGCTTGTCTCATGTGCCTGCATTTGGATATATCCCTCTTAACTATGTTCAACATCACAATAACTTAATATGTAGGAAGGAAATGCAGATGCTGGTTTAAACCGAAAATAGGCACAAAAAACTGAGTAACTCAGCAGGACAGGCAGCATTTCTGGAGAGAAGGAATGGGTGACATTTCTGGTCTGAAGAAGGGTCTCAACCCGAAACGTCACCCATTCCTTCTCTCCAGAGATGCTGCCTGTCCCACTGAGTTACTCCAGCGTTTTGTGTCTTTCTTCACAATGACAATGCTTGGTGAATACTTTGAATATGCTCCATAGAGAAAATAAAATGTTGTTGTAAAAGAAAGAGGATTTAATCTTTAATACCTGAGAAGATTCAGATCTGAATGAACTGAGAATTTTCTGAGGACCATGGAATAGATTTTCTAACCATTGCTGGCCAATGAAAGTGAGGAAAATACCTTCCGGGCAGCCCATGCACTCTCCCGCTTAAAACATAAGAACAAACAAAATTAAATAATCAGAATACATTCACAAGGGAGGATTCAATTAAGATAGCATTGAAGAAATAAATTGTTCATTTTATGCATATGATTAGCTGATGGTATTCTAATGGTGACTGTCATCAACAATGTAAAATTTAAGGGAACAAGTGAGGTGCTAATGACTGAAATTGTAGTCAGCTCCATTTCTGTCATAATGTCATTAAGCCACTGAATCTTATTCTTGCCAGAGGCCACATACAATTTAGGAAATAAATTTGCCCTTATTTGCGATTTATTGTCAAAAGCACCAGGAGCGCATTTGAAGATGGACTGTCACATTAAATAAGCAGCCAGGCGGCATCTTGTGTCAAAGCAGAATAAAGGAAACGTTGTGCGGAGGCATCCGAGGGCAATAATTACTGATGCCATATTTAATTTATTTTTTTCTCTCTGAGGCCATATAGGAAATAGCCAAACAAGTTGGCCCTAATCAAACTCGGCACACAGCTTTAAGTATTTATATACCATTAGTCATCTAATGCAAGAGGAGGGGCAATCCTACCATTGCTTCCCACCAGTCTAGCCATTCTAATCGTATACACATAGCCTCTTTTTAACAATGTCAATGTCAACCTTGTCTCAGTCTCCATCTACTGCAGATGCTGGAAGCCTGATTTTTTTTACAAATCAGGCCACACTGGGAATATTCAGCTGGTCAGGGAGCATCTGCGGAAAGAGAAACACTGTTCATGTTTCAGGCTGAAGACCCCACATCAGAACCGTCTGCACTGCGGCCTAATATCGTGGAGTTGGCGGCCTTTCCTGCAGACCGACGGACGCTCCAAGCCGCGGGAGTCTGCAGGACTTAACATCGCGGAGCTTGCGATCCCTTTGGCGGGGATCGAAGCTCCAACCGCGGGGCCTGTGGACTTTAACATCATGATGCCCGCGGTCTCTGGAAAGAAGAAGCCGATCCGGGAGCTCCATGCCGCGGAGAGTTTCAACCGTCCCAACGCGGGAGTTTCGATCACCCTGAGGGGGGCTTCGATCGTAGGCTGCGGGGGCTTTGATCACCCCGATTGTGGATGGTTTGACTGCCCCGACCGCGGGGGAACAAGAGGAAGAAGATTGAACTTTAGTGCCGTCCATCACAGTGAGGAACGTGGAATCCACTGTGATGGATGTTTATGTTAACTTTTATGTGGTTGTGTGTCTGGTTGCTGTTCACTTAGTATGGCTGTATGGTAACTCAAATTTCACTGTACCTTAATTGGTACATGTGACAATGAACTGCCCTTGACCTTGAAACCTTGAAACAAGCGATACTTAATTTAAAACATTAACTCTGTTTCTTTGTCCACAGATGCTGCCTGACCATTTAAGTGCCTCCAGCATTGGCCATTTATTACTCCACTCAGTAAACAGTGGACAGTGAGGCCACAATAAATCTATTTGTCCAAGATTACCTCAGGATCAATTGGTGAACTGTGAGAGAGATCATCTTCGAAGGAAAAAATCACTCATAATGACATTCGGATTCTCAGCAAACCTCCGGAAAGTAAAAAAATGCCGGTGATTCCATTCCACCTGAAACAGTGTTATCTTAATCAAAAATCAGAAAAGGGTGCTGTGTGGCAAATATTGAGAGATAGGATTTCATCTTTAATGCACTGGTTCAGGAGCTTGGGAGGGAATGTTGTGAATTTGGGTATGTAACCACATGACTTCATGTTTTGAATTTGGGCATGTGACCCCATGGCTTCCTGCCTGACTTTTATCAAAAATCTATATAATTAAAACTCAAATCTTGACCACTTCCTGTTGATTTTATTTTAAAAAACGCCACCACTTACGGCTGTGATTTTTGGCCATCTTACTCAGAGTCCCCCTCTGCTGCGTAGGACAAGAGGATTTTTCCCATCGATGAAAAATAAAAGACATTAATGTTTAAAAAATGTTGAGTTTCTCTCTCCTGTCAATCATGCCATAAAGGCCACGCCCCTTCTGTTGGGAGGGGGGGGACTATAAAACCCAGAAGTTTGGGCGTGCCTCAGTCTCTGCAAGATGGGGGAGCAAGAGGTCATGACTCTCTGTCTTTGGTGGCCTCGCACCCTACTTGAAATGGTATGAAACTGCACGAGTTTGGTGGCCTTGCATCCTGCTTGAAATGGTATGAAACTGCACTTGAGTTTGGTGGCCTTGCACCCTGCTTCAAATGGTAGGAAACTGCACTTGAATTTGGTGACCTTGCACCGTTTGAAATGGAATTTCAAGGCATAGCCATGAGTCAACTAACAGCCCACCAGCAGTGAGTAAGTGAGCTGTCAGCACACCAGGCTTTAGTGTGAGCCGCCAGCCCAAGAATCCATTCGGCCCACAATGTCCATACTAGCCCTCTGGAAACCCATCCCTTCGGCCCACAATGTCCATTCTAGCCCTCTGGAAACCCGTCCCTTCAGCCCACAACACCCATACTACCGCCCCAGAAAGCCCGCCCTCCCTACTGCCAACCAATGTTGGAATTGGTGGAGAGGAGGAATATTGTGTTGGGGGTCCAGCCCTCCTGTGTGTAGCTGGGACCCAACTATTATTAGTCTAGTATCACGTAATTCCCAATATACTCCCCAGCATTAGGCCAAAGCATTCAAGATGTTGTGAATTAATTTTTTTATTGGTAGAACTGACCTCTGCCACTTTTGGTCAGAGATATGTGGAAAAGGATTGTAAATTCAGAGTATCCTTGTGAGGTTGATTGGTGTCCCTTCTTGGGGGAGTTATATTGGATTAAACAACAGGTATCTGTAAAGATTCTTCACTATTTGCAGCATTCACTTCTGCACATTCAGTACCAATGATTTCAGTTGAACTAATATAGAGATGATTTCAACCATGAGCTGACATCCTCACACATCAAAGGTTCGATCCTGACTACGGGTGCTGTCTGAACGGAGTTTGTATGTTCTCCCCATGACCTGCGTGGGTTATCTACGTGAGCTCCAGTTCCCTCCCCCAGTTCGTGAGGTACAGATTTGAAGGTTAATTGGCTTAACAAATTGTAAATTGTCCCTAGTGTGTGGTGGATAGGGTTAATATGCGAGGATAACTGGTCGGTGCGGACTTGTGGGCCGAAGAACATTTTTCCGTGCTGTATCTCTAAACTAAACTTATTCCTGCCAGTGAGCACATTTATAGGTATGTTGCAAAACTTACCTTTAGCAGCGCTGCAGCTCTGTCACTGCCCGTGTGCGCGACTTTGGCGCCTTTGAGAGGGGGGCGGGTTTAAAATGCCGTTTTCTCCAGGCTGTTTAAATCGATGTTGATCAGCCTGTTTAGTTGCTCAAGAAAAATCTCTCCGACTGCCATTCTCTGCACTTATTTTTAAACTAAGTAGGATAATTTAATTGTTAGAGTAAATTAAAAATCATCTTCTAAAGCCGTGAACGCCGACAACGGGACGGATCACACGTAGGGGACAAGGCAAGGTAGGCTGTTTATTTTTACATAAAAAAGTACTTCTTAAGATGCCTTTAATCAAAGTTTTAAGTTGCGAGAAGGTGACTTGGAGCCCATCCGATTCCACAAAATCCCACTCGCAAGATGATTTAAATGGCCATTAATTTACAGCAATTAAACACTAAATTCCTTCCATTTGGCCTATAAATTCATGACAATGAGATTTAAAAATCATGTTATATTGTGAATTCTTGTGTGAATGTTATTTGGACATTTAGGCTATTTAAAAATGTAAATCTTTTCTTAAGAAATGGATAGATGTTTAGATCTAGTAATTGAATTTTGTAATTAGCTACAATTGGGTAACTAACTAATTATATGCTTTAATTTCAGGTCATCGAAGTAAGATTGTTTAATATTTGTTTCAGAATGCTTCAATCTATAATAACTGAAAATTTATTTCAGTTCTCTTAATTTTTAAGAAAGTCATGGGCTTTTGACTGTCCTTGATCACAGCTTTTGAGTTAAGTCAATGGAAAAGCAATAGGGAACAAGATGCTAATTTCCGAGTATGAAAATGGCCATATATTTTTTAATACTGTTCAAGTTCAAGTTCAAGTGAGTTTATTGTCATGTGTCCCTGTATAGGACAATGAAATTCTTGCTTTGCTTAAGCACACAGAAAATAGTAGGCATTTACTACAAAACAGATAAATGTGTCCATATACCATGATATAAATATATACACACATGAATAAATAAACTGATAAAGTGCAAATAGTAGAAAGTGGTTATTAATAATCAGTTTTGTCCGAGCCAGGTTTCATAGCCTGATGGCTGTGGGGAAGTAGCTATTCCTGAACCTGGTTGTTGCAGCCTTCAGGCTCCTGTTCCTTCTACCTGAAGGTAGCAGGGAGATGAGTGTGTGGCCAGGATGTCAAATTAAACTTATTTTTATGCTTTATCAGATGGGATAAATTGCAGACTTGATTTTTTAAATCTCAAAATTTTGTAATATTGCTACACATTACAACTACTTTGGCCCCATGTCTCCATGACAAATTTCACCCCATTTCAACTAAATACATACGAGCTGAATACAACTGGCGGCAAATTCTGGTGACCAAAAAACAATAGTTTCGATCCACCCCACCCAATCAAGGAACTGAAGCAATCGAATTACCTTAATCTGAGGTGGTACTGTGCAATTGATTTCACTCCATTTTGTGGGTTCTGAGATGACAGATGAGGCCTGATGTAGGTCCAGTGGATTCGACCACAGGTGGGGCAGAAGGTGCCTGATGGGATTAGCGTGTTGTTAGTTCATGGGGTGATGTCCTCCTTAGATTGAGCTCCGAGTGATCCTGACACAGGAACTCAAGGATTTCAGTGCTATTCTGAATGCTACTTGACTGGGTTGAGCTGTCATGCTGACCGACAAAGAATTCCAAGGGTTAGTCGGGATGTGGAATAATTTCAGGAAGGCTTTGACAACTTCCTTGAATCTTTTCCTTTGTTCTTCTAGTAACCTCTTAACGTGACGGGGATGAGCATAGAGTGTGTAATGGAAATCTGTATCAGCCATGCAAAAGGCCTGCCCAACTGAAGCAATTGAGTGGAATTAGGGTCTCCATTTGCCTGGAAGAGATGGCAGGCAGGGCCTTTGGTCCATTGAGAGCACTCCATTCATCACCCCATTTACACTGATCTCATTTATTCTCCCACATTCCCACCTACTCACTCCATATCTCAGCTACCCATTGGTGGAAATAAACATGGCTAATTAGGTTAACAAAGCAAAAGCCTTTTGGGATGAGGGAGCAGAGCACAAGCGGGAACATGCAAACTCAATAGCGACAGTCCAAGAGATCTTATAGAAACATATAAAATTCTTAAAGGATTGGACAGGCTAGATGCAGGAAAAATGTTCCCGATGTTGGGGGAGTCCAGAACCAGGGGTCACAGTTTAAGGATAAGGTGCAGGCTATTTAGGACTGAGATGAGGAAAAACTTCTTCACCCAGAGAGTTGTGAACCTGTGGAATTCTCTGCCACAGAAGGCAGTGGAGACCAATTCACTGAATGTTTTCAAGAGAGAGTTAGATTTAGCACTTAGGTCTAAAGGAATCAAACGATATGAGGAAAAAGCAGGAACTGGGTACTGATTTTAGATGATCCGCCATGATCATATTGAATGGCAGTGCTGGCTCGAAGGGCCGAATGGCCTACTCCTGCACCTATTTTTCTATGTTTCTATGTTTCTATCAAGATCATAATCATAATAATACTTTATTAGCCAAGTATGTTTTGAAACATAGAAACATAGAAACATAGAAATTAGGTGCAGGAGTAGGCCATTCGGCCCTTCGAACCTGCACCGCCATTCAATATGATCATGGCTGATCATCCAACTCAGTACCCGTACCTGCCTTCTCTCCATACCCTCTGATCCCCTTAGCCACAAGGGCCACATCTAACTCCCTCTTAAATATAGCCAATGAACTGGCCTTGACTACCCTCTGTGGCAGGGAGTTCCAGAGATTCACCACTCTCCAATTTCATTTGCCTTACAGTCATACCAATAAAAAGCAACAGAACATACAAAGTACATTTTAACATAAACATCCACCACAGTGACTCCTCCACATTCCTCACTGTGATGGAGGGCAAAAAAAAGTTCAATCTCTTCCCTTTCTTCTCCCGCGGTCGGGGACCTCGAGCCTTTCGTTGATGGGGCGAACTTGGCTCCCCCAGCCGGTGGACGGGCCCTCCGTGTCGGGGCGATCAAGCTCCTGCATCGGGGAGATCTCAGCTCCCCCATCGCCGGGTGATCGGACCCCGGGTCGGGGCTGGTCGAAACCTTCTGCAACGTTTGGAGCTTCCCGACATCGGTCTCTACCCGAAACTGTGAGCTCCTCGATGGTGAAATCCACAGGCTGCGGTTGGATTGTCGACACCAGGCAAGGGATTGGCTCCGATGGTAAGTCCACGCCCCCGTGGTGGGGCTCAAAGTCAGCCCCGAGCGAGGCCACCAGCTCCATGATGTTAGGCCGCAGAGCGACTGGAGATACGATCCGGAAAACAATCGCATCTCCGGCAAGGTAAGAGTTGCCCCCGACCTCCTCCCCCACCCCCTACATAAAACAAACCAGAGAACGTTAACACAAACTTTCAAAACACACTAAAAATAACTGAAACTGTGAGGCAACAACACTACTGGCTGCTTCATTGTGCTGCTAGATATTATTTTCATTTCTGTCCACTGACAGAAACAAGCAGAGAATTAGTGTTTTGTTTCTTTTTTGAGGGAAATCTAAATCTTAAGCACAGCAGCATTTCCACTACTCAAAAGAATAGCACTTTCTTTCATCACTATGTGGGCTCGAAGGTGTGATCTGATTCTGTACAATCTCCTTGCTTAATTATCGTCTTTGTGTGATCCTACACCACTAAAATTCTCCTGCAGATTTTTTTGACGTTAAATTGGCACTCTCACAATGCTTTTAAAATTCCTGTGAGCATGAGTTTGTCTTTTGTTTAATCTCAAAAGTGAAGCTTGTAGGTGGTTGGAAGAAAGCAGGCCTGTATTTGCCAGACTCAAAATGGCTTGTCTGTTAATTAAGATGTGCAGCTGAGTGGAGGTACAGTTACATTACCAGAATTTGTTTGAAGTTTAGTTTAGTTTCCACATTAAGTTGAGTTTAGTTTAGAGATACAGTGCCGAAACAGGCCCTTCAGCCCAACGGGTCCGCGCCGACCAGCGATCACCCCATGCACTCGCACTATCCTACACGCTAGGGACAAGTTACAATTTTTACCAAAGCCAATTAACCTACAAACGTATGTCTTTGGAGTGTGGAAGGAAACTGGAGCACCTGGAGAAAACCCACGCGGTCACGGGGAGAGCATACAAACTCTGTACAGACAGCTCCCGCAGTCTGGATCGAACCTGGGTCCCTGGCGTTGTAAGGCAGCAATTCTACCTCTGCACCACCATGCTGTCCTGAAGTAGCTAGGAAAGTCAAAACCTGGCTTACTTGCTTAGAATTCATTGGCTGAAGTAATAAAATGCATTTTATAACTGCATTTTTTTACCATAATAGTTTTTATTAACTTAAGTGGAGTGACATGGTGGAGATACGACAAGGTGCAGATATTGGAATCTTGTGTGGACCACAAAAGCAGTCTAAAATACAGTCCCAACCCAAAATGTCGCATATCCATGTCCTTCAGAGATGCCATCTGACCCATTGAGTTACTCCAGCATTTTGTATTCCAAAGAGTGAAATAATGATCCGGCATTTGGCACCTCTTCTATCCTTATCTCACACCTTTTGTTTTTTCATCTCTGAACTTCATCCAACCATATGCCTATCAATCCCCCCCCCCCCGTCCCCCCCCCCCCTCCCCCCTCACCCAACCCCAGCCCCTCACCTGTATCCACCTAACACTTGACAGACTTTGTCCTGCCCCACCTCTCTTCCATCTCCCCCACCACCACAATCAATCTGAATAAGGACCTGACCCAAAATGGCACCTGTCAATGTTTTCCAGTGATGCTACCTGACCCACTGAGTTACGCCACCGCATTGTGTTCTTTTTTGTAAACCAACATCTGCAGTTCCTCATATCTCAACATTTGGTCTTCTTGGTGGATGAAAAAGACACCATGGTATGATTTCAAAGAAGGTCACAGAGTCTCAATGTAGTCCCATGGCTGATAATCACTTCACGGGAAGTATCACTAAGACGAACAATCCGTCAATGTCCCATTGCTACTCATGGTTACTGATGGAGGACAGATTGACTTCAGTAACTGCACTTCACATAAAGTTTAATTCAGCCTTAAAACCTTCCGTAGTTGGTGCAATATATGTGCTGTACACTAGATACAGCATGCATTGCTCTGATTCTGAAATCCATTCTATTGACTCAGATTCAAGGTACAACATGTCACTGTATATCCTATGTTTAACTTTTCTGACTTAGGGGAAAAGGATCAAATTAATAACCTGTACCTTTTCATCGAGGATAAATCCCCACTTTGTGCAAGTTGTTATGGATCATAGGGAGAATAACCGAATGGTAAATACAATATTTCTGCAAAAACATGCAAGATTCTTTCAATTTGTCCACAACCATTACTCTCAATGTCTCCATCATCTTTACTACATTCCTCCCACCTGGAAAGGCCTGGATAGAGTGGATGTGGAGGGGATGTTTCCACTAGTGGGAGAGGGTTTTCTCCGGGTGCTCTGCAATATATCTCTAAAGTCTAATAGAATTTAATTTAATTTAGTTCAGTTTAGTTTAGAGACACATCGCGGAAACAGGCCATTTAGCCCATCGAGTCTGCACCGACCAGCGATCTCCGCACATCAACACTATCCTACATACACTAGGCAATTTACAATTATAGCAAGCCAATTAACCTACAAACCAGTCCGTCTTTGGAGTGTGGGAGGAAACTGGAGAATCCGGTAAAAACCCATGCAGTTATGGGGAGAACGTACAAACTCCGTACAGAGAGCATTAATAATAAATTATTAATAAAATCTGAAAATGATTAATAAGACTGACCTATCTCCCCCTCCCTTCCCCAACAAAATGTGCTAGTCTTTGGGAAAATATATCAATTCAGCATATACTATCATAATGAGTGAAATCACAGGAATTAGAGTCATGTGTTCCAGATAAAAATAAATGCAATTCTTACTTGCTGCAGCACAACAGAATATGTAAACATAGTACACTGTAAACAATATACAGTAATAAACGAGAGAGAACAAAAAAGTTCAGTGTGTGTATATATATACATACTCACAAGTACACACACATCCATTATTATACTAAAAGTCTCTTCTTGACCACTTCCTGTCTACATTGTTAATTGATTTTAGGAAAAGCGCTACCCTATATCGCTATGATTTTTACGCCATCTTACACACAGTCCTCCTCCGCTGCAGCAGCCCCAAGGATTTTTCCGATCACTGAAAAATAAAAAAAGTTATGAATATTTTTTAAATCTTGAGATCAGCTGATTGATCTTCTCGCCTGTGAATCACCATGGTGAAGTAACGCCCCTTCCGGGGGGGGGGGAGCAGGAGTATAAAGCCCCGGATGCCAGACATGCATCAGTCACTCTGGAAGATCGTGAGAGAGAGTCCGCAACTGTGATTCTAAGCTGCGAGTCAACTGAACTGTGAGTCTACTGAACTGTGAGTCTGCAATGTACTTGCAATAAATTATTTGTTAGCCCTTAATGAAAATGAAATGAGTTGTTTGGCCTGCCCTGTGCTTGAAACTGAAACTGAAATGGAAATGAAATGAAAATGAAATGAGTTGTTTGGCCTGCCCTGTGCTTGAAACTGAAATGGAAATGGAAATGGAAATGAAATGAAAATGAAATGAGTTGTTTGGCCTCACCTGTGCTTGAAACTGAAATGGAAATGGAAATGAAATGAAATGGAAATTAAATGAGTTGTTTAGCCTGCCCTGTGCTTTTGCTTTTGCTTTGGCTTTGCTTTCCCTGAAATTAAAGCAAATAGATTGATTGTATTGTTGACTGACCCTGCGTAACCTGTGCTTTTGCTGTTGCTTTGCCTTTGCTTTGCTTGAGCTCACCTGAAATGAAAGCAAATGGATTGTATTGTTGGCTGGCCCCGCTTGCCCCGTGCTTTTGCTTTTGCTTTGCCTTTGCTTTGCTTGACCTCACCTGAAATGAAAGCAAATGGATTGCGTTCGGGGGACCAGCCCTCCTGTGTGAACCTGGGACCCAACGGGTCTCACTTAGTCTAGTATTTATATATATATATATATATATATATATATATATATATATATATATATATATACACACACACACACACACACACACACACACGTACATACGAAAAACAAACAATAGTAGTCAATTCATGCCTTTACTTAAATTATTCAATATATGTGATCAGTTTATTTTAATGATGTTGATCTTACTGTATTTAGACCACAGAATGCAAAATAGTTTGAAGTTGAGAATATATTGAAAAGGAAGTACTATTCACTTTTTAAACTTCATTCTCCTTCTTGTGATCTGGAAAGAGGGTTAGTTACCAGAGGAGACAGAATGAAGTTAAAATCCAGAAGAAAATAAGTTCATTTTATTTTGTTGTGGTAAACCATTAGTATCCTTCTGACAAGGATAACAATTTTCTAAAGGGAATGAATGAACACTTGTTAGGGGGGAAAGGAAATGTGGAGCATGAAGAGGAGGAAAGTGGAACTAATAAAATAGCACATCCCTGGAGATATAATTGGGTCCAGTGTTCTCACACAATCATGTTTTTTAGCACAAGTAACAGACAGCGATCAGGATCAGGATCAGAAAGTGACTTATTTTGCCAAATCTGACCAAGGAAAAATGCTGAGATGATCTGTAGCTACTCGTTGCCCAAATTTAGAAGGATGAGTGGGTACCTCATTGAAACTTACTGAATAGTGAAAGGCTTGGATAAAGTGGATGTGGAGAGGATGTTTCCATTTGTGCGAGAGTCTAGGACCAGGGGCCATAGCTTCAGAATAAAAGGAGATGAGCAGGAATTAATTTTGTCAGAGAGTGGTGAATCTGTGGAATTCATTGCCGCAGAAGACTGTGGAGGCTAAGACAATGAATATTTTTTAAGACAAAGACTGACAGATTCTTGATTAGTACGGGTGTCAGAGGTTATGGGGCGAAGGCAGGAGAATGGGGCTGAGAGGGAAAATCAGCCATGATTGAATGGCAGCCTTGATGGGCCGAATGGCCTAATTCTGCTTCTTTAAATTATGAATTTATAAAGTGATAATTTAGCTCCAACCAGTAATCTGATTGTGGCTTTCTAATCTCCATGGTTGAATCATTACTCACACTATCAAGAAGAATGGCCAACAAAGAAAGTTCTCATGATAATTTGGTTAAAAAAATTAACATATCATTACTTAGTTATGGATAGTTTACAGGAACTTTGCAAGATTTACAGTTTTAGATTATTCACGGAGATCTCCCTTTTCCCGTATGAATAGTGTTTTAGAAAATTGAAGAAAAGACTATTGGCTCTGAATAAAATAGAAGAATTATCCCCTGCCAAAATATTCATTACAAAATTCAAAGGATGGATTACACAAATGAGTGAGTACCGTTCATACTAAAAACCCATGTTTTAGTTATTAGCCTGAATATAAGTAAGTTAATCATGCATAAAGTGGAATGCTCACTTGTTGTAGAACCTGTTTCTGTCACCTTCTCCTAGCTAACAATGATCTTAGACTTAGACTTAGACCCTTTATTTGTCATTCAGACCTTTCGGTCTGAACGAAATGTCGTTGCCTGCAGCCATACATGTAATAATAAACAACAAAACACACAATAAACACAAATTAACATTCACCACAGTGAGTTCACCAGGCACCTCCTCACTGTGATGGAGGCAAAAATCTTAGGGTTACTGTCTCTTCCCTCCTCTTCTCCCTCTGCGCTGAGGCGATACCCCACCGGGCAATGGTAAGTCAGTCCCGCGGCTCACCGAGCTCCGCGAACGGGCTGGTTCAAGCTCCGCGGCCCGGGGTGGTCGAAGCTGCCGCCCTCCAGTCCAGCGGACGCAGCTGTTGCCGCGGGAGCTCCGGAAAACAGGCACCAGCCTGTGACCTGCGAGCTCCCGACGATGTCGCCTACTGGCCCGCGGCCGAGCCCCGGATTCAGGTCGCCGCCGCCAGAACGCCGCCTCAGCCACCGGAGCACCGTCTCTGCCCCGCACTGGGCCGCCCTCACGGGAGCACCGTCTCTGCCCCGCACCGGGCCGCCCTCACGGGAGCGCCGTCTCAGCCCCGCGCCGGGCCGCCACAGCCACCGGAGCGCCGTCTCAGCTCCGCACTGGGCCGCCACAGCCACCGGAGCGCCGTCTCAGCCCCGCGCCGGGCCACCACAGCCATCGGAGCACCGTCTCAGCCCCGCGCCGGGCCGCCACAGCCACCGGAGCGCCGTCTCAGCCCCGCGCCGGGCCGCCACAGCCATCGGAGCACCGTCTCAGCCCCGAGCCGGGCCACCCTCACGGGAGCGCCGTTCCAGCCCCGAGCCGGGCCACCCTCACGGGAGCGCCGTCCCAGCCTCCGAGTCGTGCCGCTGCCACCGGAGCATCTCAGCAATCTATTCTACATTTTCCTTGAACTTTGTCGCCTTTAGTGTCTTGTTTTCACACCTTACTCTTCCATATCGCTGTGTCTCCCTCTCCCCTGACTCATAGAAACAGAGAAAATAGGTGCAGGAGGAGGCCATTCGGCCCTTCAAGCCTGCACCGCCATTCAATATGATCATGGCAATATGATCCCTTGACTCCACTAGCCCCTAGAGCTCTATCTAACTCTCTCTTAAATCCATCCAGTGATTTGGCCTCCACTGCCCTCTATGGCAGGGAATTCCATAAATTCACAACTCTCTGGGTGAAAAAGGTTTTCCTCACCTCAGTCTTAAATGACATCCCCTTTATTCTAAGACTGTGGCCCCTGGTTCTGGACTCGCCCAACATTGGGAACATTTTTCCTGCATCTAGCTTGTCCAGTTCTTTTATCTATCTTCCGTTTAAACCAGCATCTGCCGTTCCTTGAGTACATTGAGTATAGAAGGCTGCAGAATACCTAGATGGAAGTTGGGCCGCACAGTGGCATAGCGGTAGAACTGCTGCCTTACACTGCCAGAGACCCCGGGTTCGATCCTGATTACGGGGGGGATTCTGTACGGAGTTTGTACGTTCTCCCTGTGACTGCGTGGGTTTTCTCCGGGTGCTCCAGTTTCCTCCCACACTCCAAAGGCGTATAGGTTAATTGGAATCTGTAAATAAATGTCCGTAGTGTGTAGGATAAAGCTAGTGTACGGGGTGATCGCTGGTCGGCGCGGACTCCATGGGCCGAAAGATCTGTTTCCGCACTGTTTCCCAGTCCTTTTATAATTTTATATGTTTCTATAAGATATCCCCTCATCCTTCTAAACTCCAGTGTATACAAGCCTAGTCTTTTCAATCTTTCCTCATATGACTCTCACTCTGAAGAAGAGTCTCGACCCGAAACATCATCTATTCCTTCTCTCCGG
This sequence comes from Amblyraja radiata, assembly GCF_010909765.2. Lineage (NCBI taxonomy): Eukaryota > Metazoa > Chordata > Chondrichthyes > Rajiformes > Rajidae > Amblyraja > Amblyraja radiata. Next base: position 71,800,404 of record NC_045964.1, read on the forward strand.
AGATGCTGCCTGTCCCGCTGAGTTACTCAAGCATTTTGTGTCTGCATCTGCAGTTCCTTCCTGCACTGTTTCATTTTAAGTTGAACACGAATCAAATTAGTTCTGTAATGTGTAATTACTACATAGGTGATGAACATAAATATTACCTTGCCTATTCCTTGAAACTCCGTAATGAACAAGCAGGATTCTGCATGGGAAGATTCTGCAGCGAACAGATCTTTGTGTTACGAAATGTGGTCGAACAATGCCTGGAAATTCAGAAGCCAATACCGATAAACTTTGTCGATATCGAATGCCTTTTTGAAATCAACAAAGTTTGATTTCAACAAACTCAGCGGGTACATAGAGACACCCTGTGGCAAATTCTTAAAGTGTATGGCTTCCCAGAGGCTTTCATAAACATCTTCAAGAACCTTTACGAGGGATCCAGTTGCTGCATCAAGATTGATTCAGGAAACACAGAATTCTTTGACATTGTCACAGGGGTAAGACAAGGTTGCCTTCTATCCCCCCTTACTGTGTATTGTCACGATCGACTATGCCATGCGGAAGACAATGAACAAACCTGACTTTGGAATATTGTGGAGAACAGGAAGATGCCTCACAGACCTAGATTTCTGTTGATGACATTGCGCTACTAGCAGAGTCAAAAGACAATAGACCATAGGTGCAGGAGTAGGCCATTCGGCCCTTTGAGCCAGCACTGTTATTCAATGTGATCATGGCTGATCATCCCCAATCAATACCCCATTCCTGCCTTCGCCACATATCCCCCAAGCCCTTAATAATCTTATATGTTTCAATAAGTTCCTCTCATCCTTCTTAACTCCGGAGTATACAAGCCCAGCCGCTCCATTCTCTCAGCACATGACAGTCCCGCCATCCCGGAAATACCTACGCTGCACTCTCTCAATAGCAATAATGTCCTTCCTCAAATTAGGGGACCAAAACTGTACACAATATTCCAGGTGTGGTCTCACTAAGGCCCTGTACAACTGCAGAAGGACCTCTTTGCTCCTATACTCAACTCCTCTTGTTATGAAGGGCAACATGCCATTTGCTTTCTTCACTGTCTGCTGTACCTGCATGCTTACTTTCATTGACTGATGAACAAGGACCCCCCAGATCCTGTTGTACTTCCCCTTTTCCCAACGACGCTATTTAGATAGTAATCTGCCTTCCTGTTTTTGCTACCAAAGTGGAGAACCACATATTTATCCACATTAAATTGCATCTGCCATGCATCTGCCCACTCACGCAACCTGTCCAAGCCACCCTGCATTCTCATAGCATCCTCCTCACAGTTCACACTGCCACGCAGCTTTGTGTCATCTACAAATTTACTAATGTTACATTGAATCCTTTCATCTAAATCATTGATGTATATTGTAAATAGCTGCGGTCCCAGCACCGAGCCTTGTAGTACCCCACTAGTCACTGCCTGCCATTCTGAAAGGGACCCGTTAATCCCTACTCTTTGTTTCCTGTCTGCCAACCAATTTTCTATCCATGTCAGCACTCTATCACCAGGCAAGGCAAAGGCAAGGCAAATTTATTTGTATAGCACCATTCGTGCAAACTGCAAATCAAGGTGCTTTACAGGAAAGAAAAAATAAAATAGTCAATAATTAAAAATTGCAAAATAAGCAATACGACAAATGTATGAATAATAAAACAACGTCAATGAAACAATAAAACGATTTTAAAAAGCACATAAAAGGGTTAAAATTAGACGGTTAAGATTACCTGCATGTCGGGTTATGGAAAAGCTATACTAAACAACAGTGTTTTTACCATGTGCCCTAATTTTGCCCACTAATCTTCTTTGTGGGACCTTATCAAATGCTTTCTGAAAGTCCAGGTACACTACATCCACTGGCTCTCCTTGTCCATTTTCCTAGTTACATCCTCAAAAAATTCCAGAGGATTAGTCAAGCATGATTTCCCCTTTGTAAATCCATGCTGACTCGGACCGATCCTGTTACTGCTCTCCAAATGAGCCGGTATTTCATCTTTTATAATTGACACCAGCATCTTCCCCACCACCGACGTCAGGCTAACTGCTCTATAATTTCCTGTTTTCTCTCTCCCGCCTTTCTTAAAAAGTGGGAGAACATTAGCTACCCTCAAATTCACATGAACTGATCCTGAATCTATAGAACATTGGAAAATTATCACCAATGCTTCCACGATTTCTAGAGCCACTTCCTTAAGTACCCTGAGATGCAGACCATCAGGCCCAGGGGATTTATCAGCCTTCAGTCCCATCAGTCTACCCAACACAATTTCCTGCCTAATGTGAATTTCCCTCAGACTCGAGACCCACCCTTCAAGAGATGACAACCGCTGTGGAGCAGAATGCATCAAAGGTTGGATTAAAGATCAGCTGCCAGAAGACCAAGACCATGCAGACTGGAGACCAGCAGCCAATAGACCAACTGATAATCAATGGGGAACATGTGGAAAACACCACAAGATTGACCTATCTTGGCAGCATGTTCACAGTAGATGGAGATGTAGAGGTCAACATCAACTCCCGAATTGGTAAAGCTGCATCAGTCTTCAGACGAATGCAGCCAATATGGTCTAGTGGCAGGATATCCAAGATGCTAAAAGTCAAGCTCTTCCAGTCCGCAGTCCTCCCTACAGCCCTCTATGCCAGTGAGACATGGAAAATCAATGTGAAGAGGAAAAATGAATTGGATGCATTCCAACAACACTGCTTGAGGAAGATCCTGAAGACTAGCTGCAGAGACCACATCACAAACGAGGAGATATACCGGGAAACTGCAACAAAGCTTCTCAGCCAGGACAGAGGTACGCAGGATGAAATTTGCAGGACATGTACTCAGAATGTCACCAGAACGTGCACCTAAGATAGCAACGACATGGCAACCTGACGGACAAAGCAAAAGAGGTCGACCAAAACTCACATGGAGGCGAACATTCCAGAAGGATTTGGAAGCAAGCCTAATGAGGGTGGAAGATGTCGCACATTACAGAACAGAATGGCGAAAGTTTGCTGCCCAATGTACTCAGCAGTGTGGGAGGAACTAAGTCTAAGTCTCAGTCCATGTCTCAGTATTTCATAATCCTCACCCCAAAGTTCCCAATTAAATCAACTATTGAAATGCTTTATCTAACCTATTTCTGTTGCAGGGAAAATCTTAATTCAGTATTCATTTTCTGTACTAAATTTTGTAATGAATTCTCAATTATAATACTTTCACTACTGTGTTTTATATGCAAGAAGGCACTATTCTAATAAGTGCAGATAGGGTAAGGCAATCAGAAGACATGCTGATGATTCATTAGCAAGTGCACTAACAAGACTCATTGCTGGCTGTGGTGGCACGTTTTTCATTAATCCAGCTTTGACAGAGATTTGCTTTTCATGAAGTAGAAAGGTGATCATTGGACAGTAATGCTCTGCGATGAAGCTTTTTGCGATCTCTCATATTTAGCAATGAAAAGGTTACGCCACTTTGGAAGAATAAGTGCAGCTCATTTGGTCTTGCGTAGCTCTAACACACTAAAACCAATAGTCAAAATATGCTTGACTTTAGGGGAGCCTTGGAATTTTCTTATGATATAGAATGTTTTTCAATTATGTATAAACTCTATGTAACAGAGTTTGGTCATTTTCATAACACCTTTAATACAGTGAAATTCCCTCTAAACCTTCCCTACCCATGTACCTGTCCAAATGTATTTTAGAAGTTGTTAACTACCTCTTCTGCCAGCTCGTTCCATATACCCACTACCCTCTGTGTGAAAAAGTTGCTCCTCGGGTTCATATTGAATCTTTCCCTTCTCACCGTATCTCCTGCTTTTTGATTCCCCTACACTGGATTAAATAGTGCATTTAATCTATCCATTCTCAGCATGACCTTATACACCTCTACAAGTTCACCCCTCATTCTCCTGCACTCCAAGGAATAAAGTCCCACCCTACCCAACCTCTCTCTATAGCTTAGTCCCTCAAATCCTGGTAACATCCTCACGAATCTTCTTTCCAGCGTAATAACATCCTTCCTATGGCAGGGTGACCTAAACAGAACACAACACTCCAACGTCTTGCACAACTGTAACATAACATCCCAACTTATATCCCCAGTACCCTTACTGATGAAGATCAAGGTACCAAAAACCTTCTTGACCACCCTATCTACATGTTACACATTCTCAAGGCAGTATGTGCCTGCACTCCCAGATACTCCTGCCCTGCAATACTCCCCAGGGCCGTGCTATTCACTGTATACATCCTGCCCTGGTTTGACTTCACAAAATGCAACACCTTGCACTTATCTAAATTAAACTCCATTAATCATTCCTCAGGCCACTCTGCCCAACTTTCTGATATCCCTTCATGTGGAACTGAGCTACAGGTTTTTAAGGGGACGTTGAGGTGAGTCTACACAGGCAAGCTTCAGTGCATTAAATCGTTTGTTCACCCCTCAGTAAATCCTCTTCCTTGCCCTGAATCTCCACGCTGCAAATAGAGTGCAAATTGTTTATTCTTTCCTGCCAGGAATAGTGAGATTAAAAACTAACGAGAACAAAATAATGTCAAACATTCGGAACTGGAGATTGTAAAACGTTTTTCTATTTAAACCAGAAACAAATAAAAGACATTTCCCTTTAAGAAGCCCACTCACATAAATTGAGAGCCTGGTGTTTCTTGGGGAAAAGACAGCCATAGGCAAACGATATACAGTTGTAGATTCAAGGAATCAAACAGCACAGAAGCAATTAGTGTAAGAGTCATTGATATAAGTAAGAACCAGCCTTCAAACTAATCCTGTTGAATGCATTGATGCAAGTAGTCACCAGTTCTAGGATCACAAAGTACAGCTGGGCAAATAAAGAACATGGCATAGCAGAGATCACACACAGCCTGTAGCTGTTTGGAAGTGTTTTGGAAACTGATCAACCTTATTTATACAAATCACTGACTGGTTCCACATTGAAGACCCTCGGACTATCTTTAATCCTCATTGAAGACCCTCGGACTATCTTAAATGAGACTTTACTGAACTTTATCCTGCACTAAACTTTATTCCCTTTATCTTGTATCTGTACACTATGGACGGCTTGATTGTAATCATGCATAGTCTGTCTGCGGACTGGATAGCACGCAACAAAAAGGCCTTTCACTGTACCTCGGTACATGTGGAGGAGGAGCCATCTTGGTGAACGGCTGCTAGCCAGCAGCCGTCCGTTTTAAATCCGTTTTTTTAATAGTTTTTAGTGAGTCCTGTTTTTTGTTTGTAGGGGATATGGTCTTTATAATGTGGGGGGTAGGTATTAACTTAATTTCTAGGTCCCTACCTGGTCGGTGTGGCAGCCTTTTCTCCGGGCTGCCCGTTGACCCGTCCTCGTGGCCTACCTGCGGGCTTGGAGCGCTGTTTCCTGGTGGGAACCGCCCAGCACCTCGGCCTCGGCGGCGGCACAGCATTGGAGCGCTGGAGTGGAGCGGGCGATCCCTTGCCTGGGTCGCCACGCTGGAGCGACGCGCTGGAGCTCTAGCGAGCTGGACCGCCGAGAGCAACAACTCCGGGCTGCGGGTCTGCGGAGCGTAGAGGCGGCGTGTGGAGAGGCGGCGCCAACTTTATCAACGGGAGCCTGGGAGCTCCAAACCGGCGCGGCCTTGTCGGCTTCGGCAGCCGCGGGCTCCAACCAGGAAGCGGCCGTTCCAAGTGGCCCAGCCGCCAAAAGGACTCTCCCGACGCCGGGGCAAGACCACCCGGTGAGAACGGCCAGGGACATCGGGCCTCCGTAGAGGCAATTGCGGTGGCCTCAATAGGCCTGACTTTGGGGTGAACATGGGGTGGGGACTGGACATTGTGCCTTCCTCCACAGTGCTATCCACTGTGGGGGGATGATTTTTTTTTGTCTAACTGTAGTCCTGTAGGTCTGTGTCCAAGATGGCTGCCGTGAAGGGAGAGTGGACGCTGGCACGAATTGGTTGCCGCTGCTCTCTCTTCACACTGTGTTTTTGATTTTCTGTTTTTGGATTGAATTCTGTTTTTAATTTGTGTCATTGTGATGTCTTTAATTACTTGTTTTACTCCGATTATATGTTTCTATTCCGATCTACTATGTAAGGTGTCCTTGAGATTTTGTATGAAAGGCGCCCATTAAATATAAAATTTATTATTATTATGTGACAATAAAACTAAAACTAACTATCAATGTGTGCATGCACGTAGATATATCTGTTCAATCTTGGAGCAGGGTAAATGTGATCTGACCAATGAACAGGCCTCCTTGAGGCAGTCAAGAGGTATGTTCAGTGGAAAACAATTAGTTCTCTTGAGAGCTGTATTGAAACTCCAAGCCAAGCTGAGATCAGAAGAGGAGAGATCAATGAACTATTGAGAAATATGAAATGTACCAGGATACTGACACTAGCTATTGATGCAGGGAAACAATGGATGAATGTGCCAGGCATTAAAAGTACTCAACGTTTTGTTGAGCGGCATGGTGGCGCAGCGATACAGTTGGTGCCTTACAGCGCCAGAGACCCGGGTTCGATCCTGACTATGGGTGCTTGGCTGTATGGAGTATGTACGTTCTCCCCGTGACATACGTGGGTTTTCTCTGGGATCTCCAGTTTCCTCCCACACTCCAAAGACGTACGGGCTTGTAGGTTAATTGTCTCTAGTGTGTGTTGGATAGCGTTGATGTGTGGGGGTCGCTGGTCAGCGCGGAATCGGTGGGCCAAAGGACCTGTTTCCATGCTATATCTCTAAACTAAACTAAACTAAATTAAATTTAGAATAGAGTCGTTTGTCACCGTTGAAGCTCAATGGCCTCTGACTCAGACGTATACACAGGCGCACGGAAGGTCCTTAATGGCTACCTAGCCATGCCATCCCAAATCACCTGTCATGTATTATCAATTTATCTCAAGTATAAAATTTAATCAAATTGATTTTCTGGAAATGCTTGCACTTGATTTTGTCAGTTGAGGCTTATTGCATCAATAGTTTCGAATAGCTTTTCAACCACTGCAATCTTTCTTCCACAACATTTTAGACTTTAGACTAACAGTGCGGAAACAGATCTTTCGGCCCATGAAGTCCGCGCCGACCCGATCACCCCGTACACTAGCTTTATCCTACACACTACGGACATTTATTTACAGATTCCAATTAAGCTATACGCCTTTGGAGTGTGGGAGGAAACTGGAGCACCCGGAGAAAACCCACGCAGTCACAGGGAGAACGTACAAACTCCGTACAGAATCCCCCCCATAAACCCGGGGTCTCTGGCAGTGCAAGGCAGCAGTTCTACCGCTATGCCACTGTGCGGCCCAACTTCCATCTAGGTATTCTGCAGCCTTCTATACTCAATGTACTCAAGGAACGGCAGATGCTGGTTTAAACGGAAGATAGATAAAAGAACTGGACAAGCTAGATGCAGGAAAAATGTTCCCAATGTTGGGCGAGTCCAGAACCAGGGGCCACAGTCTTAGAATAAAGGGGAGGTCATTTAAGACTGAGGTGAGAAAAAACTTTTTCACCCAGAGAGTTGTGAATTTATGGAATTCCCTGCCACAGAGGGCAGTGGAGGCCAAGTCACTGGATGGATTTAAGAGAGAGTTAGATAGAGCTCTAGGGGCTAGTGGAGTCAAGGGATATGGGGAGAAGGCAGGTACAGGTTATTGATAGGGGACGATCAGCCATGATCACGATGAATGGCGGTGCTGGCTCGAAGGACTGAATGGCCTCCTCCTGCAACTATTTTCTATGTTTCTATGTTTCTATAGACACAAAAGGCTGGAGTAACTCAGCGGGACAGGCAGCATCTCTGGAGCGAAGGAATGGGTGACGTTTCGGGTCGAGACCCTTCTTCAGACTAGTCAGGAGAAAGGGAAACGAGAGATATAGACGATGATGTAGAGAAATAAAGAACAATGAATGAAAGATATGCAAAAATGTAACGATAATAAATAAAACTGGCCATTATTAGCTGTCCAGGGACCCCAACAGTCCTTTCAGATTAGGCAGAGGTTCACTTGCACCTCCTCCAACCTCATCTACTGTATCTGTTGTTCAAGATGTGGACTCTTATTCATCGGCGAGACATTTCGCTGAACACCTTTACTCAGTCCCCCTGAACCTAGCTAATCTTTTGGTTGCTAAACACTTTAATTCTCCTCCCCATTCCCACACGGACCTTTCTGTCCTCGGTCTCCTCCATTGTCAGAGTAAAGGCCCTGTCCCACTTACGTTGAGGCGCACGGGCATCGTGTGGCCACGCGGGGCCGGTCCCACTGAGAAGCGCGGAGGGGTATGTACAGTATCGCGCGGCGCTCCGGGATTTTGTACCGAACAAAATCTTCGCGTGCCAATGGCCTGTCGCGTGACTGACGGCCAAAGTGGGACAGGCCCAAGACCCTGGCGCGACGCAACGTCTCACCTCCAACAGCAGCAGAAGCAGGCAAACAATCGCCGAACTCAGCCTGGGGCTCACGGCCGTTGTGGTCCGGATCCGCCCCCACTTCTACTCCCAGAGCGGGGAGAAGAAAATTGAAGATAGACACAAAATGCAGGAGTAACTCAGCGGGACCGGCAGCATCTCTGGAGAGAAGGAATGGATGATGTTTCGGGTCGAGACCCTTCTTTCAGACTGAAGAAGGGTCTCGACCTGAAACATCACCCATTGCTTCTCTCCAGAGATGCTGCCGGTCCCGCTGAGTTACTCCTGCATTTTGTGTCTATCTTCAAATGACATCACGCGCTCCAGACAGCTATTAGATTAGATTAGATTAGATATAATTTATTGCCACACAGCCAGGCTGGTGGAAATTTGGGTTGTCTGCAGCAGTACAATAATAAAGAACACACAACCACAATAAAACTGTAACACAAACATCCACCACAGCATTCATCACTGTGGTGGAAGGCACAAAATTTGGCCAGTCCTCCTCCATTTCCCCCCCGTGGTCAGGACCAGAGTCCAGAGTCAGTCCAGGATCGGCTCTTCCTCACCGGAGACCGCGACTTTAGATTGTTGTAGGCCGCAGGCCGGCGGTCAAGATTTAAGTCCCCGCCGCAGCCAGAAGCACCGTAGACTGCAGGGCCGGCGGTCGAAGCTCCCCTCCAGGGGTGATGGTAAGTCCATGCTGGACCCGCGATAGAAGTTGGCCGCGGGCCGGCAGTGATGGCTTCTTCTTCCCCCGGGTCCCCCACGAGGGATCCCGGGCTGTAGACGCCGCACCAGCTGGAGCTCTGCAGACCGCGACTTCAGGCTGCGGCTTCAGGCTGCCGGCTGCCCCGGGCCAGCGAAACGGAGCGCTCCCCTCCAGCGAGGGCTCACCCGCTCCACGCCGAGAGTCCACGCTGCGCCCGCCGCTGAAGCCCCGGGCGCGTTTCCGGGAAAGGCCGAGTCGATCCTTGATGTTAGGCCACGGGGGAGGCGACCTGGAAAAACTCGCCTCTCCATGGAGGAGGCGACCGAAGCGGTTTCCCCCTCACCCCCCCACACCACCCCCCACATAAAACACACAAAGAAACATTAAATACAGACTTTAAAACATATTAGAAAAAATAAAAAAAGGTTGAAAAACTGACGAGCTGCATGACATGGCTGCTGCCAGAGCAGCGCCCCCTATCGAATTCCAATGCGGGCGTATGAAGACTCGCGTGACCTTCGCGGGACCGTCGCGCCTCAACGAGAAGACGAGGTTTCGTAATTAGCGTGCCAAGGACACGTAAGTGGGACAGGGGCTTAAGGCTAAATTTAAATTGGAGGATCAGCATCTCATATTTCACTTGGGCAGTTTCCAGCCCAGTGGTATAAATATTGATTTTTCTAACTTCAAGTAGCCCCAGCATTCCTCTCTCCCTATCCCTCCCCCACCCAAGTCACACCAGCTTCTCGTTAACCCCAAAATAGGGAATTATTATAGGGAATAATACCTCATCTTGGGCGCAGATGTGGTGTAGATGGAAGAATTGTTCGTTCAAGTCCAAGTTCAAGTTCAAGTTAGATTTATTGTCACATGCACCAATTGTCACTGTGAGGTTTGAGTTACCATACATCCATACAAGTAGAAAGAACACAATACATGATAGAATTTAACATGAACATTCCCCCAACGTTTCCCAATGTGAGGGAAGGCAATAAAGTTCAGTCATCTTCTTCTTTGTTCACCCGTGGTCGGGGCCGAGAACCCTCCGCAGACGCCAATACTGACAGCCCGATGTACAGGCCCTCTCGCCGGGATGATCGGAGCTCCGACGTCGGAATGGAAGAACACACTCAGCGGCTTGGAGTTTCCGAATCGGCCGCATCGACCACGGTTTCCGAAGTCCACAGGCCGAGCTGGGCGGAGCTCCAACACTGGCGACCCCCGGTAAGGGATCCCAGGACTCCGTGATATTGAAGTCAGCGCCGCCCGCGGCTAGAAGCTCCGCAGACCATGGCTCCACGATGTTAAAGTCAGCAGGCCCAACACTCGTGGAGCTCCCACACAGGCGATCCCCGGCAAGGAATCGTCACGCTTCACGATGGAATTCAGCGCTGCGCCCGCTGCTGAAGAACTGGCTGGTCTCCGGTAGGAAAGGCCGTGCCAATCCAGTTGGTAGAGGGAAGGCAAAGATGCGACTCGGAGAAAAGACACATCTCCATCCAGGTAATTGGGAGTAGGAGATAGAGTCTTTGCAGGAATAAGGGTGGGAAGAAGTGTATTCAAGAGAGATGTGAGAGTCAGTGGGTTTGTAATAGACGTCAGTTGATAAGGAGATGAGGTTTGTAATAGTCTGTAATGGACTAGTGTTGGCCGGTGTGGGCAAGTTGGGCCGAAGGGCCTGTTACCACACTCCCTCTATGTCTCCTCTGCCTTTCAATCATGGCTGATCTATATCTCCCTCCTAACTCCATTCTCCTGCCTTCTTCCCATAACCCATGACACCAGTACTAATCAAGAATATATCTCTTTCTGCTTTAAAAACATCCATTGGTTTGGTCTCCACAGCCTTCTATGGCAAAGAATTCCACAGATTCAAGTCAAGTCAAGTCAAGAGAGTTTATTGTCATGTGCCCCAGATAGGACAATGAAATTCTTGCTTTCACCACTCTCTGACTAAAGAAATTCCTTCTCATCTCCTTCCGAAAGGAACGTTCTTTAATTCTGAGGCTATGACCTCTAGTCCTAGACTCTCCCACTGGTGGAAACATTTGGAGATCACATAATGTGAGATGGGGACCATATGCGACAATGTGTTACACGAGTCCCAGACTCTTTACTTGTACGACAGATGGCACAATGGGCTAAGTGTTCGGCTGGCAACCGGAAGGTAGCCGGTTCGAATCCCGCTTGGAGTGCATACTGTCGTTGTGTCCTTGGGCAAGACACTTCACCCACCTTTGCCTGTGTGTGAATGTGTGTGAATGTGTGTGAGTGATTGGTGGTGGTCGGAGGGGCCGTAGGCGCAGATTGGCAGCCACGCTTCCGTCAGTCTGCCCCAGGGCAGCTGTGGCTACAGAAGTAGCTTACCACCACCGAGTGTGACTGAGGAGTGAATGAATAATGCGATGTAAAGCGCCTTGAGTATTAGAAAGGCGCTATATAAATCCCATCCATTATTATTATTATTATTACTTAAATCCTTCTGTTAGACAATAGACAATAAGTGCAGGAGTAGACCATTCGGCCCTTCGAGCCAGCACCACCATTCAATGTGATAATGGCTGATCATCCCCAATCAGTACCCCGTTCCTGCCTCCTCCCCATATCCCCTGACTCCGCTATCTTTACGAGCCCTATCTAACTCTCTCTTGAAAGCATCCAGAGAACCTGCCTCCACCGCCTTCTGAGGCAGAGAATTCCACAGACAGTTCTTCGTGATCGATCAATTCTACCCTTGAAATTTCCTCTTACCTGATGCGTTGCAGTACCTGACCCTCGGACACCAACTCATTTAGTCTTGAGCTAAAGTGTCTCAAGTTTCAGACTCTTACAATAGATATGGTCACCATGAATCACGAACGGTTCCCTCAGCTCCAACACTTTATAAAAGCATCACATAACCTCTCCGTCTGAATTTATTTAAATTGGTTACTTTTTAAAATGTATATATAAACTACAAACAATCTCATCTCCCAACTCTTTGCGTAAGCAAAACTTTGATGATATTGTGGATGCCTGACAGAGAAACACTTCCCCTCAATCCAAAATGATACATCAATAAGCAGGCTGTGAAGCTCAGATGACACATTACTGCACGTGCACTGATTGTAACACATGAATGAATTATTTTTTGTTCTAATCACTTAATGGCTCACCAGTTCCTGGTTGTTTCCACCTTGCTTAAATAACTCAGAAAATTGCATTAAAAAAACCCCCCAAACCTCCCTGTAAGGATCTTCACTCTGCAGATGCAAGCAGTGATTTGCAGATCACCCTGACACATCTTGTGTGCACCTGAGATTACATTGGACATTGGCCTTTGTGTACGTTCAGGCATAATGCCAGGTTTCTTCGTTTCAGACCCCATTTAGGCCTTCATCCTGGAAGATATCTTTGAGTGACTGTTGAAGCTGTTTCATCCTAACCCCATCCCCCCCCCCCTCTCTCTCTCTCTTCTCTCTCTCTCTCCCTCTCTCTCTCCCCCTCCCCCTCCCTGCCCTCTCCCCCTCCCTGCTCTCTCCCTCTCCCTGCCCTCTCCCTCTCCCTGTTGCACTCTCCTGCTGACTATTTCTCACTCTCCCTCTCTCTCTCTCTTCCTCCCTACTTTGCTCCCTCTCCCTCCTTCTCTCTCACCTCTCTCTCCCTCCCTCTCTCCCCCTCTCTCTCCCTCCCTCTCTCCCTCTCCCCCTCTCTCTTTCCATCTCTCCCTCTCTATCTCCCTCCCTCTCTCTCTAACTCCTCCCCTTCCCTCTCTAACAACTCTCTCTCCCCCCCTCGCTCTCTCTAACTCTCTCTCCCAGATGTTCTGCCTCCTGCGTGACAGATTGTGATGATGACAATGATGATTATGAAATGTTATTGTCAAATGTACCTAGGTGCAATGAAATGCTTTGTTTTGCATACAACCCGGTAAAATCCTACAGCACAGGCTGTACACAAGAGTTGCCACGTTTCTGGCGCTGTCAAAGTTACAAAAGTTCACGGAGCAGTCTTATCTACTGCCTGCCATTGTTGATGTTGTCTGGCTATCATGGGGAATGTATCATGAAGGAGTGAAACATTTCTCTGGAAGCTGCACAGTGAAGTGTGAGTGGATGTTTTAAACTGGGTGAAATCTTTAGGAAGCATAGACATTCTGCTCAACTCACACTTCTGGGTGTGAATCATCCTGACATATATTAATACCTATCGCACCTTTCATACGAGATACCCTATTGTCAACTAATGCTAAATTTATCCATGCATTAGGGATAGGATTCAGGTCTAAATGTGCAAAAATTCTAATATTTAGGTCAACGCATATTTCATTTCCGTGAGACCCATGCATGCCAGTTATGCTGTCGTCTTAAAATTGAGCACCACAGGAAACATGCCACGGTGGTTCACAAACCTCACAAATTCAGCCCGGTAATGATATCCTATGAGCCCCTTGTGCATTTCAGAATCACAATACATCTACAAAGAGGAAGTCTGAGCCCATAACTAGAAAGAAGACGTTAGTAATGAACATAAAAAATAAAGAATTTGCAGATGTACATATTACATGAAATTATATGATGGATGCCATATTAAAAACAAAAGGTTGGGAGTTTTATTGTCATTATTTAGATGTAGACTCTTGGTTCATTATTTCTTTTGTCATGTAATTTGGACAGGTACCCTTTTGACCGCGTTTGGCCCTTATCCTTCTAAACTTTTCTTATCCAATGTACCTGTCCAAATTACATCTGCCTTCTTGGTTTTGCCACCAAACTGGAAAGCCTCACATTTATCCACATTAAACTGCATCTGCCATGCATCTGCCCACTCACCCAACCTGTCCAAGTCACCCTGCATCCTCATAGCTTCAGGTCGAGACCCTTAGGGTCAAGAAGGGTCTCGACCCGAAACATCACCCTTTTGTTCCCTCCAGAGATGCTGCCTGTCCCACTGAATTACTCCAGCATTTTGTGTCTATCCTTATCAATACAGTTGTGTAATAAAAATCTAATAAACTGATATTTAATATTATTAATTGACACCATTTTCACTTTTCCACCTCACTTAGTGTTTAAAATTGTTTCCTAATTTCATTCTTGAAAGGCCAGGCTCACATTTTGTGTGCCTGCTCGTGGGCAGCCAACCAGAGTCAACACTGTCAACAGTCAAGTCTGAAGAAGCGTCTCGACTTGAAACATCACCCGTTCCTTTTCTCCAGAGATGCTATCTGACCCATTGAGTTACTCCAGCTCTTTGTGCCTTTCCCTTCCCGATCAGTTCTTTCTTTTACAATTCTAAATTCCAGCGAATGTAGCCTGAGGTTGTCATCCTGCCTTGAAATTTGAACATCATAGAAGCACGGAAAATTTGCCATGCAGAAGGAGGCCATTTGTTCAATTGTGTCTGCGTTGGTTCTCAAAGAGCTAATTTCATCTTTCAGCACTTGGTTTGTAATCCCGCAGGATAGTTATTTGGCAAAACATATCCAAGTACTTTGAGATGTGAGAATGACTCAAATACACTTTCACACATTGAGTTCCAAGCTCTCTCACTCTCTGGTTTGACACGTCTTTTATTCCTTTCTGGCACTAAATATTATTCCCTTTATCAGGCATCTGTATATTGTGGATGGCTGCATTGTAATCATGTATTGTCTATCTGCTGATGGGTTAGCATGCTACAAAAGCTTTTCACTGTACCTTGGTATACGTGAAAACCAGACCAGGCCAGGCCAGGCCAGGCCACACCACACCACACCACACCACAACACAACACAACACAACACACCACACCACACCACACCACACCACACCACACCACACCACACCACACCACAACACAACACAACACAACACACCACAACACACCACACCACAACACACCACACCACACCACACCACACCACAACACAACACAACACAACACAACACACCACAACACAACACACCACACCACACCACAACACACCACACCACACCAGAACACACCACAACACAACACAACACAACACAACACAACACACCACACCACAACACAACACAACACAACACACCACACCACACCACAACACAACACACCACACCACACCACACCACACCACACCAGAACACACCACAACACAACACAACACAACACAACACAACACACCACACCACAACACAACACAACACACCACACCACAACACAACACAACACAACACACCACACCACACCACAACACACCACACCACACCACAACACACCACAACACAACACAACACAACACAACACAACACAACACAACACACCACACCACAACACAACACAACACAACACACCACACCACACCACAACACACCACACCACAACACAACACAACACCACACACCACAACACACCACAACACAACACACCACAACACAACACACCACACCACACCACACCACACCACACCACAACACAACACAACACAACACAACACAACACACCACACCACAACACAACACACCACCACAACACACCACACCACAACACACCACACCACAACACACCACAACACAACACAACACAACACAACACACCACAACACACCACAACACACCACAACACAACACAACACACCACAACACAACACACCACACCACAACACAACACACCACAACACAACACACCACAACACACCACAACACACCACAACACAACACAACACACCACAACACAACACACCACACCACAACACAACACAACACACCACAACACAACACACCACAACACACCACAACACAACACAACACACCACAACACACCACAACACACCACACCACAACACACCACACCACAACACAATACAACATAACACAACACAACACAACACACCACAATACAACACAACACAACACAACACACCACACCACAACACAACACAACACACCACAACACAACACACCACACCACACCACAACACACCACAACACAACACACCACAACACAACACAACACAACACACCACACCACAACACAACACAACACACCACAACACAACACACCACAACACACCACACCACAACACACCACACCACAACACACCACAACACAACACAACACAACACAACACACCACAACACACCACAACACACCACAACACAACACAACACACCACAACACAACACACCACACCACAACACAACACACCACAACACAACACACCACAACACACCACAACACACCACAACATAACACAACACACCACAACACAACACACCACACCACAACACAACACAACACACCACAACACAACACACCACAACACACCACAACACAACACAACACACCACAACACACCACAACACACCACACCACAACACACCACACCACAACACAATACAACATAACACAACACAACACAACACACCACACCAGAACACACCACACCACAACACAACACACCACAACACAACACAACACACCACACCACAACACAACACAACACACCACACCACAACACAACACAACACACCACACCACAACACAACACAACACACCACACCACAACACAACACAACACACCACACCACAACACACCACACCACAACACAACACAACACAACACACCACAACACACCACAACACACCACAACTCAACACAACACACCACAACACACCACACCACACCACACCACACCACACCACAACACACCACACCACAACACAACACACCACACCACACCACAACACACCACACCACACCACAACACACCACAACACAACACAACACAACACAACACACCACACCAGAACACAACACAACACACCACAACACAACACAACACATCACAACACACCACATCAGACAACACCAGACTAGACCTCCAGCAATTATTTAATATATATGCCCCCCTGGATTTCTGATTCCCTTTGGAAGAGACAAAAACACTTCCTATTTTCTCTACCATTATTTTATGCCTCAGGCAAATCTTGCCTCGCTCTTCTCTGCTTCCAGGTAATTGATGCCAGATTATCCTAGCTGGTGATTTGGTTTCAGGCCAGCACCCTTCTACCAAGACTGGAATTTCCCTCCACAGATGCTACCTCACCCACTGAGTTCCTCCGACAGTCTCCTTTTTGTGACACAATTTACTGTATATTCGCTTCATTTCAAATGTTGGTTTCTCCTTCTAGGAATTTTAACGTATCTAACCGTTGACTTCTTCCATTAAAATTCAGCCAGAATCCAACTGACAATAGTGAAACTCAGTAAAAATCTGGTAGTGACTTCAGTGCCACGTTGCAACAATATTAATGAGCTACACAATCACAAATGAGCAATAGGATGAACCTTAATTATTTTTCACTATTCAGGCACAGTGGGACCTCGACTATTGGTTTAAAGTTGCACCGTGTGCAATCACTGAAGAATATAACAATAACATCACATGAAATTCCTTCATCTGTTAATTTAAGAAATGTACTGAGGTAAGTATCACAAGTGACAAAGGGAAGTATTTTGAGCACATTAAAAGATAAGGTTTATTTTGGTGTCATTTCAATTTATATGAGGAAAAAAATAATTGCTATTCTATTTTGTTGCAGTGGTGCAGCGGTAGAGTTGCTGCCTCACAGCGCTTGAGACCCGGATTCGATCCCGACCACGGCGCTGTCTGTACGGAGTTTGTACGTTCTCCCCGTGACCTGCGTGGGGTTTTTTTTCCGAGATCTTCGGTTTCCTCCCAAACTTCGAAGACTTACAGGTAGATTGGTAAATTGGCTTGGTAAAGTGTAAAAATTGTCCCGATTGTATGTAGATAGTGTTAATATGCGGGAATCGCTGGTCGGCGCGGACCCGGTTGGCCGAAGGGCCTGTTTCCGCGCTGTATCTCTAAAACTAAAAATAAGGTATCTGTAGTTTATCTTGCATGTCATTGAGTTTTCAATTCTGTGCTAATTCATCTTTAGCTTGTAGGAAGCAATCTCGTAAAGTTAAAAGAATAGATAAGGATCAATTAATGTCCAATCCTGCTCACAAATAGTCCATCTTAATCGATCCAGAAACATAAGGGTCGAATAATGTGTAGTTCAGGCTTTGATGTTTGCAGTCCTGAGCATGATTAATTCCAATTCCAATCAGGTCAAACAACACTAATTGCCAATTAAGTTTACCCTCAATACCTTGGTCACTAATTTGTTACTGACTGCCTGCATTATCTATCCAAACTCATTAATTGCAATCCAATGATTTTATTAGAAGATATAAATTGTAAATAGTATAAATTCACTCGATGTTTTAACTTATAAAGCACATTATGGCACAGAAGAGGACCAATTAGCCATTTGAGATTGTGTTGGCTTCTGATAAATTGAGTAATTCTATCAGTCCCATTTCCCCTCTTGTTTCCCATGACCCTGCAGGTATAAACCCCTTAAGTATTTATCTAATTCTCCTTTGAATGCACTGCCACAATTAGCAATTCATTCCAGATACTAACCACTATTTCTAAGTCAACATGATTTTCCTCACAAACCTCTGTAACTGTTGTGAAGAATGGTGGCTCAGCAACCCCTCTCATCTATTCATGGAAACAGCCTTGTTAGCTCTCCGATCTCAACCAGTCATTATTTTTTTTCAACCAAATCTTCTCTCAACCTTCTATGTTGCAGAAACAACTTATCCAGTTCAATCTATTCTGCAACCATTCCAGGATCTCTGTACACTTTCTAGATTTCCTCAATGTTCTGAATGATAAAAGAATCACCATTTTTTTTCTCATCTGTTAATCATATAATTAATTGTGATAGCCACAAAATAATATACAGTAACTCAGTGAGTCAGACAGCATCTCTGGAGAAAAATAACAGGTAACATTCCGGGTCGGGACCTTTCTTCAGACTGGGGAAACAAGAGATATAGACGTTGATATACGACCCACTGAGTTACTCCAGCTTTTTGTGTCTATCTTCGGTTTAAACCAGCATCTGCAGTTCCCTCCTACACATATATAATTAATTGTCTATGTTCAATGGCTAACACATTTAAAAGATGATTTAAGATAATATTTTGCTTTGAGTCAAAACATTAAAGCATCTGGTTGACTGAGGCTGGGAGAAAATACCTCCGCCACTGTCCCTAGAAATAATTAGGTGAAGATTTAGGGTAATGGAAGCATTAACTGCAATAATTATTCGGACTGACAACTATCTAAACATATAATTCCACGTTTAAAAGATTGGGAGATATTTATAAAATCAGAAAGAAAAACCCACAAAGATTAAATTTCCAGACTTCAATGTTACACAGAATAGTTCAATTAGGAAGAAGCTAAAATTATGCCATGCCAAAACAGCTTGATCTTTAAAGTGAGAATAAAAAATGACCTCAATATCAATCAGGCACAAAAGTTAAAAAGCAAGCTATGTTTTGTTCTGTTACCGAGCTGATAATTTGTTTGGGTCTTCACCAAGAAAGAAGCAAGATTAGACACTCTCGGTCTAATGTACACTGCGTGAAATCGATGTTTAACTCAGTTTTTAACCTCGCTGCACTAACATCTTCCTCAGCTTCTAATAATAATGCAGCTGCTGTTCTACCTTGATAACAGAAACCATTACATTACTTTTGGTGGCAAGAATCTTAATCAAAAGATTGTGTGGTCCTTTCTCACACATAGAACATAGAACAGTACAGCACAGGAATGGGCTGGCACTTCAGCCCATAATATGCCAAGATGCCAAGTTGAACTGATCTCATCTGCCTGCACATGATCCATATCCCTCTATTCCCTGCAATACCATGTGCCTGTCCAAAAGCCTTTTAAATGCCACTGTTGTATCTGCCTCCAACCCCTACTATTCTTTGTGTAAAAAAACTTGCAACGCTCATCTCCATTAAACTTTCCCGATCTCATCTTATATCAAGTCTCGAGTATTTTTTTTTTTTTAATTCTGGGAAAAAAGGCACTGACTGTCTAACCTATTCATACTTGTAATTTAATATTTTTCTATCAAATCTCCCCTCAACTGACATTCCAGAGAAAACAATCCAAGTCTATCCAACCTCTCCCTGTAGCTGAAACCCTCTAATCCAGGCAGCATTCTGAAGAAGGGTCTCGACACAAAACGTCACCCATTCCATCTCTACAGAGATGCTGCCGGTCTCGCTGAGTTACTCCAGCTTTTTTTGTCTAGCATTCTGCTAAACCTCCTCTGTGACCTCTCCAAAGCCTCCATATCTTTCTTGTAATGGAGCGACCTGCACTGCATGGAATATTCCTAATGTGGCCTAATCAATGTTCTATGAGCTGCATTATGATATTCTGATCAATGCCCCTAGCAATGCCCTTAGCCCCTCTAGCCCGTATTCAAAGCCCCTAACAATGAAGGCAAGCATACAATACATCTTCTTTACCATCCTATCAACCAGAGCTGTCACCTTCAGTGACTATGAGCTTGGACTCCAAGATCCCTCTGCTCATCAATGTTATTAAGGGTCTTGCTGTTAACTGTATACTCTCCCCTTCATTCACCCCTCCCAAAGTGCAACACCTCACATTTGCTTGGGTTAAACTCCATCTGCCATTTCTCAGCCCATTTCTGCAGCTGATCTATGACCCGCCGTGTCTTCTGACAGCATTCCTCACGGTCTGCAGCTCCTCCAGTTTTGATGTCATCAGCAAACATACTCACCAATCCAGATAGACAGAAAAAAGCTGGAGCAACTCAGCGGGACATGCAGCATCTCCGGGTAGAAGGAATGGGTGATGTTTAGGGTTGAGACCTTTCTACAGACATCCTCGCTCTCCAATCTGTCAACATTTGTGTCTAAGTCTTGGTCTTATCTCACCTCCAGCTCTTCAACCCCCTCTTCCCACCCCCTACCATCAGTCTGAAGAAGGGTCCCGACCTGAAACGTCACCTATCTTTTTTTTCTCCAGCAATGTTGCCTGACCCACTGAGTTACTCCAGCACTTTGTGTGGACCTCTGAGAGTGTAGCTAGAGCTTTTAAACAGTATTCTTTAACACTGCTTATTTAAACAACATTACTTGTTATGAAACCTTATATCCATTCTTCCCACACAGGATACTCTCTCCTATTGACCCTATCAGCTTCCCACTCTTTGCTGCCAACCAACACCTGAACAATAATACTCAATGTGTTGGAAGAAACTGCAGATGCTGGTTTAAACTGAAGATAGACACACAATGCCTTCTCTCCAGAGATGCTGCATGTCCCGTTGAGTTACCCCAGTCTATCTACAATAATACTCAATATAGGCACAAATTGATGGAGTAACTCATCGGGACAGGCAGCACCTCCAGAGAGAAGGAATGGGTGACGTGTCAGGTCGAGACCCTCCTTCAGATGTCTCGTCCCGAAACGCCACCCACTCTTTCTCTCCAGAGATGCTGCCTGTCCCGCTGAGTTACTCCAGCATATTGTGTCTATCTTCGGTGTACACCAGCAACTGCAATTCCTTCCCACACAATAATGCTCAAGATCTGAGTTTGAGACAACAACTGAGCTGGTAATTCACAGCATTTACTATCTGCGGGAGATTAAATTGTGGTGGAAGCAGGCCTCAATTATGCCATTGGACATTCCTTAGACACAAAAAAACTTCCTAATTTAATCATTCCTTGCTGGTTTGCTGAGATGTCAGCTAGTTCCCTACAGCTGAGGGAACATCAGTTCTCTCAACTCAGATCAGATATCTTATAGTGAGTGAAACACTTTTCCAAAAATGTACAGCCTGCCTATCCAGAATTGTGTTTTATTATTCAGTATATGCGCTGATCCCCCCCCCCCCCCATCTCCCCAAGTCATTTTAATTACTAACTGTATGAGTGTATTCCTATATAGATTAGGTCATGGGAAAATGATTTATAAAGTGGGAATTATTGTTTTATTGAAATCATCTCTTTCAATTGAGATTTTTATCCCCTGCTTAATATCAACATTTAAATAGGTAAATGTAAAGCAATGCATGCATACAATGTGGATAATCAGCTTGTTTGCCTACTGTGAAGACATTATAGTCTTTCTATTTGGCATGAAATTAGCATATCAATTCTGAAGTCTCTACTCCACTGGGTCCCCAAAGTATTTAAATATTCATGCATGATGAAAGATGGAATAGGAATAGGAATAGGGTCATTTTATTGTCACAAGCGACTAGGCACAGTGAGATTCTTTGCTTGCATACACAATGTATACAACGTTGCCGTAGCTGATAAGACAACTGGAATGTTGAAGTATTGATCACAAAACCATTGGGGAGCCTATTAAAGTCGACAAGCGTGAATGCTTTATTTTTCTTGTGATATTTGATCTGATCAGTGTAACCATACCAGTTTTTCACTCAGTATTTTTTCTTTCCTGAGCCTTGTGGATGGGATGAGGACGTCACTGATAATGCAGATATTTATTATTCATCTCAAATTGACCCTGAGGCAAGGAGGCAATTAAGAGCCATCTGTATTGGTGAGACTGGACCCAAACCAGCGAAGGATGGCAGATTTTCTTTCCTGAAGGATAAAAGTGAACCTCATAGCTCTTTGATACTACCCAATAGTTTTAAGGTTGCTATAGCTGGGACGACAAAATGGCACAGCGGTAGAGTTGCTGCCTTACAACGCCAGAGACCTGGGTCTCTCTTTCTCTCTCCGCCCCTCCCCCACCCTGGTTCTCCAACTAGTTTCACTGTCCTTCTGATTAATTTTACTGATTGTATGCCTCCTAGTCACCTTCCCCTCAGCTAACAATCAGGTACATTTCCTTATCATCGTCTGCTTTGATCTATCGTTTTCACACCCTACCCTTCCATATGTCTAGACTCCCTCTCACTTGACTCTCAATCTGAAGAAGGGTTTCGACATGAAACGCCACCAATTACTTCCCTCCATAGATGCTGCCTGACCCACTGAGTTACTCCAGCATTTTGTGTGTAACCTTGGTTCAATCGTGACTACAGATGCTGTCTGTACATTCTCCCTGAGACTGTGTGGAGTTTCTCTGGGTGCTTCGGTTTCCTCCCACACTCAAAAGACTTGTAAGATTTCTAAATTAATTTGTTTTGTTAAAAATTGTAAAAATTGTCCCTAGTGTGTAGGATAGTGCTAATGTATGGGGTCTGTTTCCATGCTGTGTTTCTAAAACAATATAGTCTAAAGTCTAAGTCTTTAACTTTAGTCTAAAGTCTTAATCGGGGACCACATTATTTTTGTTTTAAAAAGAACCAAATTACTGTGATGATTTGATTTTAAATAATTCAGCTGTTACGATAAGAAATTCATTTAATTTTGTGGATCAATAGTTCACAAAACTGACAACTTAAACGATGCCTTCTAGTCTTTGACATCCCCACCCTGGGAGAAAGGTTCTGGTTGTCTGCCGTATCTATGCCATTCATAATTTTGGTCTCCCTCAGCTTCCAACACTCCATAGAAAACAATCCAGGTCTGTCCAGCATTATTGCTAAAAACTTCTCATCCAGGCAACATTTCGTAAAGTCAAAAAAACAAGAGACAAAAAAATGTTTTTAAAAGTCATTGCAAATTTTTTTTAAATATTTCCATCAGTTGCATAACAATGATGGTTATCTCTGGGCTACTCCCAATGCTAGATGTTAGCAAGGGTAGGACCAGGAGGTAAGGACAGATGAATGATTAGATGAGGAGTTGGGGCAGGGAATCAGATTTTTGGACTCAGGAGGTTTATGGCCTCCCTTTAGGGGCAGAGATCACCTGGACATGAGGTATGAATGTATCCAAACTGGAGAGGAACCAATATCCTCTCAGGCAGCTTTGCAAGTGCTACATCGGTGGGTTTAATCTTGATTGGCAGTGGGGGATCAAATACAGGACTGAGGCAGATGAGAGGCTGGCAGTCAGTATGGAAGGTGATGAAAGAAAGTTTAGTGGACAGAATAGGCAGAAGCTGGGCAGGATGCAAAGAAGGACTTTAGGTTTGAATTGCATTTATATCAATGCAAGAGGCCTGACAGGTAATATGGATACATTTAAAGTGTGGGTAGATTATTATGATGATTATATTAATGATTTGGACGAGGGAATTGAATGCAACATCTCCAAGTTTGTCATTGGCTATATTTAAGAGGGAGTTAATGTGGCCCTTGTGGCTAAAGGGATCAGGGGGTATGGAGAGAAGGCAGGTACGGGATACTGAGTTGGATGATCAGCCATGATCATATTGAATGGCTCGAAGGGCCGAATGGCCTACTCCTGCACCTATTGTCTATGTTTCTATGTATCTAGATACATGTGATTAGGACATTGTAGCCATAAAGGAATCCTGGATAAAAGAGGGACAGGACCATGTGGTGTATTTATGTGTATGTTTTGAAGTAACTCAGCGGGACAGGCAGCATCTCTGGAGAGAAAGAGTGGGTGGCGCTTCGGGACGAGACATCTGAAGGAGGGTCTCGACCTGACACGTCACCCATTCCTTCTCTCTGGGGGTGCTGCCTGTCCCGATGAGTTACTCCATCATTTTGTGCCTATATTGAGTATTATTGTAGATAAACTGGGGTAACTCAACGGGACATGCAGCATCTCTGGAGAGAAGGCATTGTGTGTCTATCTTCAGTTTAAACTAGCATCTGTAGTTTCTTCCAACACATTGAGTGTTATTGTTCAGGTGTTGGTTGGCAGCAAAGAGTGGGCAGCTGATAGGGTCAATAGGAGATGTTGTTTCTGCAGTCATACAAACATGAAAAAAAGACCCAAGACACAACACAATTTACACAGACATCCATCACAGCGCATCTCCTCCTCGCTATGATGGAAGGCAAAAAAACTTCTCTCCCCTGCATTCCCCATTCCCCTCCCGATGTCAGAGTCAAAGCCCCCGGCGGACAATGGCAATTGACCCACGGCCATTAACGCCACGCCGGGCGATGCAAGGCCACGCTCCGGGTCTTGTTGTTGGAGCCCCCGGCAGGCGCTAGCAAAGTCCCGCAGCCGTTGAAGCCGCGCCGGTCGATGTCAGGCCCCGCTCCAGGCACTCCTCGACCCCGCGACTCGTGCGGGAGAAGTCGCCGTTGCGGAAGCCCCGAAAAGCGGTCTCCCAGCAGGGACCCGCGGGCTCCCGGTGTCACTGTCTGCCAGACCTGCGGCTGGAGCCTCCGAATCTCCGAGAGTCGGGTCGCAGCAGCGCGCCACCACAGCTCCACCCGCTCCGAACTCGGCCAGCTGTACGATGGTGAGTAGGTCTGCAGCTCCGCGACTGGAGCCCTAGCTCGTTCCTGCTGGAGGCCGCTCCACGGTGCTCGGCCCCAACGACAACGGAGACCCGACAGGGAAAAGGTCGGGTTCTCCGTGCAGGGGAAAGATTTTAAAAGTTTCCCCCACCACCCCCCCCCCCCCCCCCCCCCCCCCCACACACACACATACATACCCCATCAAAAATAAATAAAAACTACATTAAAACGGGACAAAAAATAACAAAAAATCAGACGGACTGCAGAGGCCGCTGCGACGTGAGTCACTCCGCCACCGGAAATTATGGAAGGCTTGATTGTAGTGATATATATTAGTCTTTCTGCTGACTGGTTAGCAAACAACAAAAAGCTTTTCACTGCACCTCGGTACATGTGACAATAAACGAAACAAAACTAAAAATATGATTTAATCACCATTTGTTGCTTTGTCCAACAGTTGCACGAGAATCACCAGAATACAGGTGGCATTTGTCCTGGTGGCAAATAAATGGTTAGATCTTTCCAGCATATCTCACATATCTGAACAAATGATTTCCTATGAACCCCCACACCAATTTATCTATCTGGCTCCCTACCACCACCTGCCCCCACCCCCCCCCCCACCCCCCACACACACTCTCCCTTCCCTCACTCCCACCCCTACTCCACCTATATCCCCCCCTCCCCAGAGGGAGTTGAGGTGCTGATTGAAAGCAGTACTGAGTCAAAAAGCTTTAGAAACATTGAAAATAGGTGCAGGAGTAGGCCATTCGGCCCTTCGAGCCTGCACCTTCAGCCATTCTATATGATCATGGCTGATCATCCAACTCCGTATCCCATCCCTGCCTTCTCTCCATACCCCCTGATCCCTTTAGCCACAAGGGCCACATCTAACTCCCTCTTAAATATAGCCAATGAACTGGCCTCGACTACCCTCTGTGGCAGAGAATTCCACAGATTCACCACTCTGTGTGAAAAATGATTTTCTCATCTCGGTCCTAAAAGACTTCCCTCTTATCCTTAAACTGTGACCCCTTGTTCTGGACTTCCCCAACATCGGGAATAATCTTCCTGCATCTAGCCTGTCCAACCCCTTAAGAATTTTGGAAGTTACTATAAGATCCCCCCTCAATCTTCTAAACTCTAGCGAGTACAAGCCGAGTCTATCCAGTCTTTCTTCATATGAAAGTCCTGCAAATATATTTTTGTTAATCTGCACCGTAATCATTTCAACCTGTTGACTCCAAGTTGTTAACCTTTGTTCGACAATCGCTCCCAGTTACTGGGGACCACTGAAGGTTAATTCACGATCTGCGATTTGAAACACCATCTGCCGTTATATGTTACATCTGACATAATAATGTCTGTGAAATAACTCATTTAAACTGCACGGATGAGAGAACATAAATATGTTTACAAATGTGAGGAGAATGATGAAGTGTCAAGTGTGTGATCAGCACACTGTGCCAGGCAGCAGATTCGTTAACATAACAGTAGTTGTGCAGCCTGGTCTGGCCTGCTATGTGAATACCGCTTAAGGGTCAATAAGGTTGTGGAACTGTACTCCCCAAAATTTGTTCATAAGTTTGAAAGATCTATTTACTTAAATTTTGCACGAAGGGAAACATGCTATAAAAGCTGTGTCATTTACAGCACTGCCATTGACATTTTCAATGAGTGCTATCTGTGTGAAATTGAGCCAAACTGTCTACTGAAGTTGTACAGGGTCTTGGTGAGACCACACCTGGAGTATTGCGTACAGTTTTCCTAATCTGAGAAAAGACATTCTTGCCATAGAGGGAGTACAGAGACGGTTGACCAGACTGATTCCTGGAATGTCAGGACTTTCATTTGAAGAAAGACTGGATAGTCTCGGCTTGTACTCGTTAGAATTTAGAAGATTGAGGGGGGATCTTATAGAAACTTACAAAATTCTTAAGGTGTTGGACAGGCTAGATGCTGGAAGATTGTTCCCGATGTTGGGGAAGTCCAGAACAAGGGGTCACAGTTTAAGGATAAGGGGGAAATCTTTTAGGACCGAAATGAAAAAATAAAAATTCATACAGAGAGTGGTGAATCTCTGGAATTCTCTGGCACAGAAGGTAGTGAGGCCAGTTCATCCCCTAGTGGCGGCGCGGCTCTGGCTGCAGCGGCTCTCCGGCAGTCCTGTTTGTTTTGTGTTTTTTGGGTTGTTTATTTTCGTTTTGGTTAGTCTAGTTTTGGTTTTTAGTTTGTGTTTTTTGGGGGGGGGGGGGTTGAAACGGGGCTTGCTGTCTCTCCCTGCGGGGGAATGCAACTTTTTTGTCGTATTCCCCTTCTCTGCCTCCGTCTGCGCTGAGGCCTAATGGCGGAGCTGGCGACCTCGAGGCTCAGGAGGCAGAGCCCGCCAGGACTCGTACTGAGCTCGCTCCCGTGAGGACGGCCCGGCTCGGGGCTGGAACAGGGCTTTCGTGAGGGGCTGTGACGGCCGGCCCGAGGAAGGAACGGTGCTCCCGTCGGAGTGGCCGAGCTCGGGGAGGTACGGCGTTCCCAGCCCGAGGGAGGAGCGGCGCCCGGTCGGGGCGGCCCAGCCCGAGGGAGGAGCGGTGCCCGGTCGGGGCGGCCCAGCCCGAGGGAGGAGCGGTGCCCGGTCGGGGCGGCCCAGCCCGAGGGAGGAGCGGTGCCCGGTCGGGGCGGCCCAGCCCGAGGGAGGAGCGGCGCCCAGTCGGGGCGGCCTGGCGCGAGGGAGGAGCGGCGGCCTGGCGCGAGGCTGAGACGGTGGCAGTACTCACGTGAGGGCGATCCGGCTCGGGGCTGGAACGATGCTCCGGGGGCTGGGACGGCAGTTCTGGTGGCGGTGGCCTGAGACCGGGGTTCGGCCGCGGGCCAGCGGCTGCGTCAGCAGGTCTGGTGAGCGGCAGCTTCGACTACCCCAGGCCGCGGTGTTTGAGCCGCGGGACAGGTTTTAACATCGCCCGGGGGGTATCGCCTCAGCGCAGAAGGAGAAGAGGAGGGAAGAGACTGCAGCCCTAAGACTTTTGCCTCCATCACAGTGAGGAGATGTTGGGTGGACTCACTGTGGTGGATGTTAATATGTGTTTATTGGTGGTTTTTTTTAATTGTATTGTATTGTATGTATGACTGCTTCAATTTCGTTCAGACTTCGGTCTGGATGACAATAAAAGGCTATCTTATCTTATTATCTTATCATTGGCTATATTTAAGAGGGAGTTAGATGTGGCCCTTGTGGCTAAAGGGATCAGGGGGTATGGAGAGAAGGCAGGTACAGGATACTGAGTTGGATGATCAGCCATGATCATATTGAATGGCGGTGCAGGCTCGAAGGGCCGAATGGCCTACTCCTGCACCTAATTTATATGTTTCTATAAGATGGTTCTGGTTTTAACCTCAAGGTAAGCTTCAAACCGCAACTTCCTCGTCGGCCTTTCTCACACAGCCGAATAAAAACAGACTGTGCTGGAAACACTCAGGCAGCATCTGTGAGGAAAAAAAAGAAACCGTTAATGTTTTAGGTCAGTGATCCATCATCATAGCTGGAAAAGTGCCCAAAATTGGAGAATAGGTGGGTTTCCTAATAATCCTCAACATTGCAGTGAAGTGAGGTAAAGGCTGAAGAACAGATTTAAAAAAAATAATAGGAATTAACGGTTCTTATAAAGGGTACCAGTCAGCTACTGTTGAAGGGCTGCATGGACCAGTGCTCTTCACAATTCATTGCTTAGAGAGTCATAAAAATTAATCAGAATGGAAGCAGGCCCTTCAGTCCAACATGTCCATACTAACCCAAGATATCCCAAGTTCAAGTTCCCATTTCTTGTCACATGCACCAATTGGTACAATGATATTTGAGTTACCATGCAGCCATACAAACAAATATAACACAATACACACTAGAATTTAACATAAACATCCACCACAGTGGAATCGACATTTCTCACTGTGATGGAAGCCAATAATGTTCAGCCAATCTTCCTCCTTTTATTCACTCGTGGTCGGGGCCTTGAACCCTCCGCAGTCGCCGTTACGGACGGCCTGATGTTCAGACCCTCTCGCCAGATTGATCGAAACTCCCACGTCGGGTTGGATCGGAACACACTCTGCGGCTTGGAGTACCTGAATCGGCCACTTCTTACCATAGACCGTGGCTTCCGAAGTCCACAGGCCGCGCTGGATGGAGCTCCAACACTGGTGATCCTCGGCATAAGAGCCCGGGCTACGCGATGTTAAAGTCAGCGCAGCGCCCATGGCTAGAAGCTCCGCAGACCACAGCTCCACGATGTTAAAGTCAGCGGGCACCGCGATCCTGAGCTCCAACACTGGCGATCCTCGACATGGATCCCAGGCTCCGCGATGGTAATTCCACGCTGCGCCTGCTGCTGAAGCTCTGAGCCAGTCTCCAGTCAGAAAGCCCGCGCCAATCCAGTTGGTAGGCAGCGAGGGGGGGGGCGAAGATGCGACACGGAGAAAAGACGCATCTCCGTCCAGGTAAGTGACTGAAAAACGGTTTCCCATTATTCCCCCACCACCACCCACGTAAGACATACTGAGAAACATTAAAACATAATTTAGACACACTAAAAATAACAAAAAAGACGAAAGGACTGACAAGCTGCTGGCGAGGCAGCCAATGCGGTGGCGCCACCCGATGAAAAGACAGAGTGTAACACATATCCAAGATGGCTGATAATACAAAACTATTTGGCAAAATAAGATAGGCATGGAGAAGGGTCCTGACCCGAGACGTCATCCGTCTATTCTATTCGCCGTTGCTGCCTGACCCACAGTGCTTTGTTTTTTTTTGCCGGCAGAATTAAATGTGAGACAGACACACTGAAACGTGTATGCACGTGCAGGTTAAGTGTGTAGAAAATCGGGCAAATATAGTCATGTGTGGGAAAATACGAGGCATTTAATTTGATAACAAGAATGGAAATACTGTCGATTTTTTCTCCAGTGGGAGGAAACCAGTTAATGTGATGCTCAGAGAGTTAATGTGATGCTCCGCCTCTTCCTTTCTTATTCCCGCCCCCCCTCCTCCCCCCCCCCCCCACCGCCACATCAGTTTGAAGAAGGGTCTCGACCCGAAACGTCACCTATTCCTTCACTCCATAGATGCTGCCTCACCCGTTGAGTTTCTCCAGCATTTTTGTCTACATTTGATTTTCCAGCATCTGCAGTTCCTTCTTATTCAAGCCATTGTTAGCTGTTTGTTGGGTGAAAATGAGTAGCTGGTGTGACTTG
The DNA here is from genome assembly GCF_010909765.2 of Amblyraja radiata. Taxonomy (NCBI): domain Eukaryota; kingdom Metazoa; phylum Chordata; class Chondrichthyes; order Rajiformes; family Rajidae; genus Amblyraja; species Amblyraja radiata. The sequence goes on from NC_045964.1 coordinate 71,830,954, forward strand.
GGTGGGGGAGGGATAGAGAGAGAGGGAATGCTGGGGTTTCCTGAAATTGGAGAAATCAATATTCATACCATTGGGCTGTAAGCTGCCCAAGCGAAATATGAGATGCTGTTCCTCCAATTTGCATTTAGCCTCACTCTGACAATGGAGGAGACCTAGGACAGAAAGGCCTGTGTAGGAATGGGAAGAATTAAAGTGTTTAGCATCCGGGAGATCAGGTAGGTTCAGGTGGACTGAGCGAAGGTGTTCCGCAAAACGATCGCCCAGTCTACGTTTGGTCTCGCCGATGTATAAGAGTCCACATCTTGAACAAATATCAGTAGATGAGGTTGGAGGAGGTGCATGTGAACCTCTGCCTAATTTAGTTTGTTCTTGTGCTTGGGATTCATACAATCTGTTCAGTCACTAACTAACTAACCAAACACAGTGTTATTATTCGTGCAGTAACCCTTCAATCTTGAAATATTCATTTTCAGATTTGTTTCCATTTCTCCACATCTATCATTCAGCTGGCAAAACCATCAGCTCTGAGGTTTGCACCATAAAACCGCCTTCTTTCTTTTAAAACACTTCTTATTTCATGGACGAAAGGAAATAAACCACTTGTTCCATCTACTTGGTCTTTTGCTTCAACATACCTTCATGGGTCTCACAAAGACATTTTGATCAGCCTGGGCACTCTGAGGGGGGAAAGATTTAATAGGATTCCATGAGGCAACTTTTTTGCACAGAGAATGGTGGGTATATAGAACAAGCTACCAGAGAACGTAGTTGAGGCAGGTAATATAGCAATGTTTAAAATACATTTGTGGACAGGTGCATGGATAGGATAGGTTTAGAGAACTATGGTCAAATGTGGGCAAGTGGGAGTAGAGTAAATGGGGCATATTGTTCGGCATGGTCAAGTTGGGCGAAAGGATCTGTCTGCAAGTTATATGATTCTATGACTATGGTATTCCTTTGAAACACTTTGGACATTGCTCCATTAGTGGAACTGCAACTAGTTTTTATTTTACAAGAGAGTAGATACAGGAACCTCAGAGGCTGGAATCATACCTCAAACAGAATGTGCTGGAACAACACAGCTGATCAAACAGTATCTCTGGAGGATATGGATTGGCGATGTTTCGGGACGGGACCCTTCTTCAGTCTGATTGTAGCGTGTGAGAGAATACTGGGGAATGGATAGGTGCAGGACAAAGCCTGGCATGTGATAGGTGGGTACAAGTGAGAGGGGTGGGGGTTTGGGGGGATAATTGGCAGATAGGTGGACAAAGGCTAGAGGCAAAAGGAAATTAGAAGACAAAAGTGTGTAGATAAGAAGAGAAAAGGGGCGAAAGAGGGGTGAAATGTGAAGACTGAGGGAGGGATATGAATGGAAGGGGATGAGGGATTGGGAAAACGTGTGGGATAGTGGGAGAATGGGTGTGCATTGGGGTCAGGATAAAGTGGGAGTTCAGTTTAGTTTATTGTCACGTGTATCGAGGTACAGTGAAAAGCTTTTTTTGCTTGCTAACCAGTCAGTGGAAAGACAATACATGATACCAATCAAGCCATTTACAGTCAATAGATACATGATGAGGGATTAACGTTTAGTGCAAGGTATCCCAATCAAGGATAGTCCGAGGGTTACCAATGCGTTCGGCACTGCTCTCCGGTTGTGGTAGGATGATTCAGTTGCCTGATAACAGCTGGGAAGGAACTGTCCCTGGAGGTGAGCATTCTCACACTTCTATACATTTTGCCTGATGGGAGAGGAGAGACGAGGGAGTGGCCAGGGTGCGACTTGTCCTTGATTATGCTGCTGAGGCAGCGTGAGGTATAAATGGAGTCAATGGAAGGGAGGTTGGTGTGAGTGATGGTTTGGGTTGCGTCCACAATTCATTGCAATTTTAGGAAGAAGAGGGAAAAAAGGACAATTATGCTACTGTACCCTTTGGTGGGTGGCCCGTCTGTAACAATGATGGCGAGTTGTGCACTCTCAATTCTGGTGAGTTCTGACATGACTCACGAGTCAGAGAAGAGGGCTGCACCAAAACTTGTGCACAAATGAGTTTAAGGTGGAGAAGCTGTTGCACTGTAACAACCCCACCCTCTTGGCCGCAGAATTCAGAGTCCAGTGGTATGAAACATCATCATGGCTGGAGACTTCTTGGCTGCAGTGGATGGCCATGTCGTCTTTAGTGCTCTGACCAGCCCTTCGCATTCCACAGTGCGTTGTGCATCGCCTTTCCTGCCATTGGTTCATAAAGATCTCTTCCACCTGGTCCGCCAAAGCAGACTTTCCATGAAGGATTAGCATGTCCCACAGGTTGAACTGGAATACATGGTACCAGTTGCAAGGCTACGCCTTGACCTGACAGTGTATACACATACACAGACATATACATACATACATACATACATACATACATACATACATACATACATACATACATACATACATACATACATACATACACACACACACAGACGTATACATACATACATACAGACGTATACATACATACATACATACATACATACTACATACATACATACATACATACATACATACATACACACAGACGTATACATACATACATACATACATACATACATACATACATACATACATACATACATACATACATACATACACACACAGACGTATACATACATACATACGTACATACATACATACATACATACATACATACATACATACATGCATACATACATGCATGCATACATACATACATACACACACACAGACGTATACATACATACATACATACATACATACATACATACATACATACATACATACATACATACATACATACAAATATACATACAAATATACATACAAATATACATACATACATACATACATACATACATACATACATACATACATACATACATACATACATACATACATACATACATACATAATCAACATGAAAACATAAAACATCCAACCACAGTAGGACCAGCGCTTCCCGCTATGATGGAAGGCTCAAAAGTTCAGTCAATCCTCCTCGTTCTGTGGACCCGTGGTCAGGGCCCTGAAACCCTCCGCTGTCGCCGCTACGGATGGCCTGAAGTACAGGCCCTCTCGCCGGTACGGTGGAAACTCCGACATTGGGACGGATCAGAACAGCCCGCGGCTCGGACTTCCCAAGTCGGCCGTTTCCCGCCGGAGACCGCACTAATACACTAATACTATTAACAATCTTTACCTGGCCTTGCCGACCACTGAGGCATTCCGATGCAATGAAAACAAATATAAATAAATGTAGTAAAATAGAGTTACTCTCAGGAAAAAACTTAATGACAGTAGTCAGACCACAGACTATTTGCAATTCATCTACATTGCACATTAGTAACCTTCCTCAAACATTCTCACAGATGCATTTCTGTGAATACGACCTAAATAATAATGGCCAAACCAAAATGATATCTATGTCCCTTGTTATTAATTAGTATTGGCTTGATAACAGACCTGTCCCACCACTGGTCTGAGTCCGAAGAAGTGTCTCGACCCGAAACGTCGCCTATTTCCTTCGCTCCATAGATGCTGCCTCATCCGCTGAGTTTCTCCAACATTTTTATCTACCTTCGATTTTCCAGTATCTGCATTTCCTTCTTAAACATGTCTCACCACTGGGATCATTTATCGCATCATATTACTGCAACCAAAGCCAAATTCTATAATGAAATTCCAATATGAGCATACACATTTTTTTTTAATACGCTGTTGCATTTAACCACCTAATCAAATCTCTAGACAATTTGCTTCCAATAAATAATCTTTTTTTAACTTGCAAAGATTTTTCATTAATACCTCTTTGCATTATTTTAACATTTTTCTTGCATATGAATGTTGCTCCTTTGCATTTTGTTTTATGTCCTCTGAATGCAATATCGCTATTTGCCATTTTTAACATTAATGCAGCAGGCCCTTCTTTGATGCAGTTTGTGAAGATCATTTGTATGATTTTACTCTGAATTATCTGATGAAAAATGATAATGACACCAAGTAGACTCAAGTGCCTAGAAATTCATCTCTGGTCTGTAACACAAAATGTGCTATGTGGTAGTGTCAGCATATTGTACACTGTCTCCAAAATTCATTCCATTGATCGTATAATATGTTTATCATTACCATCCAAGAATAAATTCCTAGGCAATATAACCTTCATTCAGAATAACTGCAGAAACTCTATCAGAATGCAGAATACGTTGCTGCCTTAGTTTCTTTTGCATTCATCAGGTCATAAGTCATAAGGAATAGGAGTAGAATTAGGTCATTCGGCCCATCAAGTTTACTCTGCCACTCAATCAAGGTTGATCTATCTCTCCCTCCTAACCCCATTCTCCTGCCTTCTCCCCATAACCTCTGATACCTGTTTATGTGCACATATCCTCCTGTACTTGAAAGGTTTAGGGATTCACTGGTGTCAACTTCCATACACTAAAACAACTTTATCTACAATGCCTTAGGATAAGTGACGGTTCAGAAATAGTTCACACTGTCATTCACAGTTGCAGAGGACACCATAAATATCTTTATACATTAAATTTGGGACATGTTCAGTTCAGTTTAGTTTAGATTAGAGATACGGTGTGGAAACAGGCCCTTCGGTCCACCGCGTCCGCGCCAACAGACAACTATCACGTACATTAGTTCTACATTATCCCAGTTTCACATCCTACACACTAGGGGCAAATTAATCTACAAACCTGCATGTCTTTGGAATGTGGAAGGAAACAAGAGCACCCGGAGAAAACCCACGTGGTCACAGAGAGAATTGTGAAAACTCTGTCCAGACAGCACCTGAGGTCTCTGGTGCTGTAAGGCAGCAACTCTACCGCTGCACTACTGTGCCATCATCATGTATTGTGTGTGGGCGAGGGTGTTTAAAACAATGAAGCCTTCGGGAATTCCATGGTCAAACACTCTTTAGTGCTAGTGCACTATTAGTCACTGTAGAATATGTAAAATTAAACTGTTACCAGACTTACAGTCAAAATTCAGGATTTCAATATGCTGACACTATCATAAGGCACATTTTGTGCTTGCGACCAGAGATACATTCCTGAGCACTTGAGATAACTTGGCATTGTGATCCGGAGAGTTGAAGTTAAGTTAATTCAAGTCGAGTTTATTTTCATGTGTACAAGAGGAGTGAGGAACAAGTAGAATGATTAACTTGTGTAGGAGGGAACTGCAGATGCAGGCTTACTGAGGATCTTTTCCGGGATTCTGCCTGTCCCGCTGAGGAAGGGACTGCAGAAATCTTGGTTTAAACCAAAGGTAGACACAAAATGCTGGAGTAACTCAGCTGGGACAGGTAGAATCTCTGGAGAGAAGGAATGGGAGATGTTTCGGGTCTAAAGAAGGGTCTCGACCCGAAATGCCACCCATTCCTTCTCTCCGGAGATGCTGCCTGTCCCGCTGAGTTACTCCAACATGTTGTGTCTATGTTCGTGGAGGAAGGGACTGCAGATGCTGGTTTAAACCGAAGATAAACACAAAATACTGGAGTAACTCAAAAGAGATAAATATTAGCAGAGTAGTCTGAAGAAGGGGTTCGACCTGATATGCCACCCATTCCTACTCTCCAGAGATGCTACCTGTCCCGCAGAGTTACTCCAGCATTTTGCATCTACAATGATAATCTTGCTTGCAACAGCAACTCAGGCACACGGACTCAGACAAATACTAAAAAAAAAACACATTAAATTCTGTAAAAACAGTAAAAACCAAAAAGACAGTAAAAAGAAAGGCATTAGTGCAAAACAGAATTAAATGGATAAATGGACTAGGCTGAGTTCAGCACTCTCTGCAGCCTCTTGCATTCCTGTGCATTGGGAATGCCATACCAGGCCATGCTCAACTTGTCATAATACAGTCTACAGTGTTAGAGTATTCAGTGAGATCCCAAATCTCTTTAAACATGATAAATTTATGTGGTGCTTTCTGTGTGTATTTGAATCCCAACACGGCAACCAGAAAATTCATGTTCCAAATATTTACATTTTCTTTAATGGTATCACCAACACGGTATCACAGCAAAATCATGAGAGGAATAGATTTGGTGGCTGCACACAGTCTCTTGCCCAGAGTGGGGGAAATCGAGAACCAGAGGGCATAGGTTTAAGGTGAAGTGGGAAAGATTTTATAGGAATCTGAGGGGTAATATTTTCACACAAATAATGGTGGGTGTATGGAACAAACTACCAAAGGAGGTAGTTAAGGCATGTACTATCGCAATGTTTAAGAAGCAATTAGACCGGTACATAGATAGGACAGGTTTAGAGGGATATAGGCCAAACGCCGGCAGGTGGGACGTGTAGATGGGACATGTTGGTCGATGTGGGCAAGTTGTGCTGAAGGTCCTGTTTCCACACTATATTACCCTGTGATTGTGACTATAACACTAAAACTGCTGTATTATTATTTAGTTCTCTTGTGTCCTTCAGGGAAGGTAATCTGCATCCTCTTATAATCTGATCTGGTATGACATTGGACCCACCAATGTCCCTCTGTGCTCAGGGCAAGTAGGCAGAGGCAATAAATGCCTGCACTGCATCAGTGCCCACTGCAGTGAAACTCGAAACAAACTGATGTGCATTTGTGAACCCTTTTGCAATACAGAACATCACATTTCTCAGTACCAACTCAAATCTACATGCCTGAGCTTTCAGGTATTTTCACAGTCAACAATTTGTGGTGTAATTTAATTCCAGCACTTTGAAAATTCACATTTGGTTTGGTTCTTGATTAGCTATTGTCCTGCTGTAACTCCAGCTGCATTAAAAACTAGAATGCCTTGAAGCATGCATTCGAATCTCCTGGATGGAAAGAGGACCTATCCTTCACTGTGTCTTGCCTTTATGGTGGGAATTGATAGAAAACATCAACTTTCCATTGCCACTTCTCGAAGATTTAATCCTATAGTTATAACAAATTGGTACCTTGGTTGGGGAGGTGTAGGTTAAGTACCTTGATCCTGTGTGAAGGGGGAGGAATTCCTCGTGTATCTGAAGGGAGGAATATTTAGCAGTCCTTTTTCTTCATTCCCACATTTAGTCTATTTCAAGTTGAGGCCACGCCATCCCCATCAGGTAATGTCTTTCCCCTTTGCTCGTCTCCTACCTTTCCCTCTCTGCTCCTCTTCACTTGTTGTCTTTTTACCCACTCTTTTAGTTTAGTTTAGAGCTACAGGGCAGATACAGGCCCTTCGGCCCAACGAGTCCGCACCGACCAGCGATCCCCGCACATTAACCCATCCTACACGCACTAGGTACAATGGACACTTAGACCAAGCCAGGCAATCTACCAACCTGTGCATTTTTGGAATGTGGGAGGAAATCAAAGATTTTGGAGAAAACCCACACAGTTGCGGGGAGCACCTACAACCTCCGTACAGACAGCACCCATAGTCGGGATCGAACCCGGGTCTCTGGCACTGTAAGTGCTGTTAGGCAGCAATTCTACCGCTGCGCCCTTTATTTAAGCTGTTCCTGCCTTCCTGAATGCTCTTCTTCAACTTGCACTCTCTTATCCTCTCTCCCCTTCATTCTCCCCTTCCTTCTTTCATTTGACCTTTTAATACTTGTCTTTCTCCTTCTTCCTTTTGGGTTAAGGTTTATGTTAGGTTTATTAATGTCTCATGTACCGAGATGGAGTGAAAAGCTTTTGTTTGCGATTAACTCAGATCCAATCATGACAGATAATAAAATACATGAATACATTCAAGTCAAACACAAGCACAACAGGTAGAGCAAAGAGAAAAATGACAGAGTGCAATAGTGATAGATTTACAAATGGTATAGAGATTTAAAAGAGTGGGATGATTGTATCAGATGACAGTAGATCTTCCTCTGGGACCAACGTGCAAAGAGTCACTATGCTCTGGGGCCATCACTCTCACTTCCCCCTCTGTTCTCCTTCAAGAGTCAATAGTCAAGAGTGTTTTATCGTCATATGTCCCAGACAGAACAATGAAACACCTACTTGCAGCAGAATATGTAAATATAGTACTTTGTAAACGAGAAGAAATAGTTCAGTATTTACATATGCGCACACACTCACTCACACACAATGTACACATATAAACATACATACACATATAAACATACATTGATGTGTCTTGGAGATCACTGTTGTTTTGTACAAATTGTATGCTATTCTCATTCCAGCAGCCAGGTATTTATAACTTGAATTTCCACCCAAAGAGCTTTGTTCAGCTCATTGCTAAATTTCACTGGGAAATTTGACATGGGTTTGCTATGCATTTTGCGTGCAGAATGAATTTTGCTGTCCCTGACATGCAGTCCTCTTAGTTTCCGATTACTTGCCTCACAGTGTTGAACCAGGATTGAGTCGTATATCTTTATCTAATGGAGAAAAGAGCCATTAAAGCTACTGGTTCATTTCAAAATTAAAATTGACTAGTTTCATTAATATAACATAAAATTAGATCTTCTCTTGTTCTGGTTTGCGAAAGTCATATGCAGACAAAATATTACAGCTTAATAAATGGCTCTGTATGAAGGAGAGTGAAATTAATTTGATGGTTAGGACCTAACATTTATAAATTAACTCTTACTTTTTTTTGAGCAAATTAAATCATGTAACCTTTCCAGAGGAAATCATCTTTTCTCGTTCTGGCACAGAACCCACAGTGATCGATTCTAATGACCTATGTTTCATTGGTGTGAGATTCTCAAATTATTCACCCTTCGAGTTTAGACTGAATGGGCTAATTGGCCTGTTCTCAAGATGCAAATGGCATACATTGCCAAGTAAATGTAATTGATGTGTTAGAACTATGTACGGAGGTTGGAATTTCCCTCAGTTTAATGTTTTGAGGTAAATAGTATTTAATCAACCATAATTCATGAGATAAGAATTGGGACTTTCATGAAATCTTCTCTTGTACACCTCATATCTTGGGTGACACGGGAGCGCAGCAGTAGAGTAGCTGCCTTACTGCGCCAGAAACCCGGGTTCGATCCCGGCTATAGTTGCTGTCTGTATAGAGTTTGTACGTTCTCCCCGTGACTGTGTGGGTTTTCCCCGGGTGCTCTGGTTTCCTCCCCTACTCCAAAGATGTACCGCTTTGTAGGTTAAGTGGCTTTGGTACAAATTGCAAATTGTCACGAGTGTGTAGGGGATCGCTGGTCGGCGCGGATTCGGTGGGTCGAAGGCCCTGTTTCCACGCTGTATCTCTAAACTAAACTAAACTACTATCTCAGTGTACTATTCGTATACACTTGTACTTAACAAATATTGTGCTTATGTATTATAATTACGTTTACTATACTATGCAAAAAAGGAATGTCACTGTACCTCAGTACACGTGACAATAAAATACCATTGAACTATTCCATAAACTGCACAATATAAGTTCTGCACAGCTGCAGAACTTAATTTGATTAACTGTGGTGGGATTGCTTAATGGGTAACAGGATGCTTTTGATGTTTAACACACATCTGGTTCAGTGTTATTGCTTTATAAGGTTCTATTGTGTTTTTAAATACTCCCAGTGTCACTTTGTTCTTACTTTCCTGTTGAATCAGAGCTGATTCCTGGTTTAATGGAATCAAACGATGAAATCAGAGTTTTTTTCTGAAGCAGGATCCCAACACAAAACAGCTCCTAATTACAGGATGTATAGGAAGGAACCACAGATGCTGGTTTATACCGAAGATAGACACACAAAGTGCTGGAGTAACTCGGTGGGTCAGGCAGCATATCCGGATAAAAAAGGATGGGTGACGTTTCGAGTCGGAACCCTTCTTCAGGAAACATCACCCATTCTTTTTCCTCCAGAGATGCTGCTTCACCCGCTGAGTTACTCCAGCACTTTGTGTCCATCACCTAATCATGTTCTCCAGACAAGCGGAGGTTGGGCGATCGTTTCGCCGAACACCTCCGCTCGGTCCGCAAGAACCTACCTGACCTCCTGGTGGCTCAGCACTTCAACTCCCCCTCCCACTCCGAATCCGACCTCTCTGTCCTGGGTCTCCTCCATGGCCAGTGCGAGCACCACCGGAAATTGGAGGAGCAGCACCTCATATTTCGCTTGGGGAGTCTGCAGCCTGCGGGCATGAACATTGAATTCTCCCAATTTTGTTAGCCCTTGCTGTCTCCTCCCCTTCCTTAGCCCTCGGGCTGTCTCCTCCCATCCCCCAGCCCTCGGGCTCCTCCTCCTTTTTCCTTCCTTCTCCCCGCCACCCCCTATCAGTCTGCATAAGGGTTTCGGCCCGAAACGTTGCCCATTTCCTTCGCTCCATAGATGCTGCTGCACCCGCTGAGTTTCTCCAGCTTTTTTGTGTACCTTCGATTTTCCAGCATCTGCAGTTCCTTCTTGAACTGCTTACTTTCAATGACTGATGTATTAGGACACCCAGGTCTCATTATACTTCCCCTTTTCCTACCCTGACACCATTCAGCTAATAATCTGCCTTCCCGTTCTTGCCAACAAAGTGGATAACCTCACATTTATCCACATTATACTGCATCTGCCATGCATCTGCCACTCACCCAACCTGTCCAAGTCACCCTGCATCCTCATAGCATCCACCTCACAGTTCACACTGCCACCCAGCTTTGTGTCATCTGCAAATTTGCTAATGTTACCTTTAATTCCTTCATCTAAATCATTGATGTATATTGTAAATAGCTGCGGTCCCAGCACCGAACCTTGCAGCACCCCACTAGTCACTGCCTACCATTCTGAAAGGGACCCGTTAATCCCTACTCTTTGTTTCCTGTCTGCCAACCAATTTTCTATCCATGTCAATACCCTACCCCCAATACCATGTGCTCTAATTTTGCCCACTAATCTCCTATGTGGGGCCTTATCAAAGGATTTCTGAAAGTCCAGGTACACTACATCCACTGGCTCTCCCTTGTCCATTTTACTTGATACATCCTCAAAAAATTCGAGAAGATTTGTCAAGCATGATTTCCCCTTCATAAATCCATGCTGACTTGGACCGATCCTGTGACTGCTATCCAAGTTTTATCTTTGATAACCGACTCCAGCATCTTTTGCACCACGGATGTCAGGCTAACTGGTCTATAATTCCCTGCTTTCTCACTCCCTCCTTTCTTGAAAAGAAGGATAACATTAGTTACCCTCCTATCCACAGGAATGGATCCAGAATCTATAGAACATTGGAAAATGCTCACCAATGCATCCATGATTTCTAGAGCCACCTCCTTGAGTACCCTGGGATGCAGACCTGAGTATTTATCAGCCTCCAGTCTCATCAGTCTACCCAACACTATTTCCTGACATGTGTATTTCCTTCAGTTCCTCCATCACCCTAGGTCCTCTGACCCCTAGTACGTCTGGGAGATTGTTTGTGTGTTCCTTAGTGACAGAACCAAAGTACCTGTTCAACTAATCTGCCATTTCCTTGTTCCCCATAATAAATTCACCTGTTTCTGTCTTCAAGGGACCCACATTTGTCTTAACTATGTTTTTCCTCTTCACATACCTAAAGAAGCTTTTACTATCCTTATTTATGTTCTTGATTAGCTTACCTTCGCATTTCATCTTTGCTCTCCGTATTGCTGCTGTTGACAACCCACAACAACTGGGTTGAGTTGCTAAATCAGTTCTTAAGGTAGACTATTTGCATTGATTTAGTTCTAAACAAGATCATATTTTCAACAGGTATATTGTTGAGATTTAGTTCAAGTGGATTGTTCCCTCCTTTGGACGATCATAATCTGATGTACACCCAGATTGGAAATAGCCCTTCAAATCTTGATCAGGAAAGGGGCTTTAAAGCAACTTTGAGTGATGGCTGTGAAAGCCAGGGTGAATTCTGTGCTCCTACTACTTACCATTTTACCTCTGTCAATTTCAGGAAGAAAGAACACTGGTTCTGAAACTAAAGGAAGGTTGTAGCAGACATTTGCAAACGGCATGGTTACCTGTTTTTAATCGAACCCACACCATTTCACAAGGTCTAGGCTCAATACTAATGACTTCCAGCACCACTTGCATTGATTATCCATCACTTGATGTTTCCAGGAATGGAAGAGTCTAGGACTAGAGGGCGCAGCCTCAGAATAAAAGGACGGATCTTTTGAATGGAGATGGGGAGAAATTTCTTGAGCCAGATGAATACAATGCCACAGATGGCAGTGGAGGCCAACTCATTGGGTATTTTCAAAGTGGAGATTGATGGATTCTTCATTGGTAAGGGTGTCGAACGTTATAGGGAGAAGGTTGGAGAATGTTGAGAGGGACAAATAGATTAGCCATGATTGAATGGTAGAGCAAACTCGATGTGCCAAATGGCCTAATCCTGCTCCTTTATCTTAATGTATCCCACTTCTAATGTCTAATGTATCCCACTTCTATATTGTAATTAGACTGTATTGTAATTGAGTTCAAGAATGTTGATTAAGGAACTGGAACATTGGCTAATGTCAGAATGACCATTAATTACTTAAATCTATTGGTTGAACTTCTGACCCTGGCAGTCAAATGTTTCTGGAACTCCAAAGTACAGTAACAATTTTTACTGAGAGCAATGCATATCTAAAGCATGCTTGTAAGGTCACTTCTGTGACTTGCTATCATTCCCACTTTTACCAAGGATTTGATTCGGACGCTACAGTGTTTAATTTGTTAGCACTCAAACTACTTCTCCCTATTGATAACCTGACCATATCTAGAGTGGAGAATAGGAAGGCACAGGGGGCAGAGAACAAGCTGGGACTAATTGTCCCAGGAATCTATCCACATGTGTTGTTGATTAATAGCCCCAGAAATTTCAATGGTCTACCCCAATGCTGCATTCTGGAAATTAATTGTATTCTTTGGAAGAATACATAAAGCACACTGTCACATAGTTCTGGTTAGTACATTACTGGATATAAGGAATCTCTATCCAGTCTCTTCTTATATTCAGTAATGTACTGACTGGAACTATGTGCAGAACTTCCCAGCTGTTATCAGGCAACTGAACCATCCTACCACAATGAAAGAGCAGTCCTGAACTACGAAGACAGGCACAAAATCTGGAGTGGCTCAGCAGGTCGGACAGCATTTCTGGAGAAAAGGAATAGGTGACGTTTCTAGTCGAGACCCTTCTTCGGTTTCATTCATCGTTGGCAGTTCCATCCTACACATCTGAACTACTATCTACCTAATTGGTGACCCATGGACTATCTATGATCAGACTTTACTGGCTTTAACTTGCACTAAACGTTATTCCAGTATCATGCATCTGTACACTGTGAATGGCTCGTTGTAATCATGTATTGTCTTTCTGCTGATTGGTTTGCACACACCGAAAGCTTTTCACTGTACCTCTGTACACATGACAATAAACTGAACTTTATAGAACTTGCAAGTGGTGTTGGTATCCCCCTGTGTCTCCCAGGTGGCAGTACGTTTGTGTGCTGCTTTCAAAAAGTAGCTTCAGAGAACAATTGAGGTGAATTGTATGGATGATACCAACTGCAGTGATGGTACAATGGTGGAGGAGGGAGTGAACATTTTGATTGAATGCTTTATCCTAGATGGCTTTCTTTATCATGCTCCCCGGATAGTGTGTACAGTTTGGAGACACAAAGTACAACAGATGTCTAAAACTGGACCAAAAAAGGGCGGCACAGTGTCGCAACGGCAGAGCTGCTGCCTTGCAGTGCCAGAGACCCAGGTTCGATCCTGACTACGGGTGCTGTCTGTACGGAGTTTGTTCGTTCTCCCCGTGATCATGTCGGTTTTCTCCGGGAGCTCCGGTTTCCTCCCACACTCCGAAGACATACAGGTTTGTAGGTTAATTAGCTTCGGTAAAAATTGTAAATTGTCCCTAATGTGTAGAATAGGGGATTGATGGTCAGTGCAGACTCGGCAGAGCGAAGGGCCTGTTTCTGCGCTGTAACTTTAAACTAAACTAAAAAACATCCAGACCGAAGAACTCAGTGGGTCAGCAGCATTGTGTGTGTGTGTGTGTGTGTGTGTGTGTGTGTGTGTGTGTGTGTGTGTGTGTGTGTGTGAGGGGGGGTGAGGAATTGTTGAGGTTTTGACTCGACATCCTACACCTGGGCTGTTTCGCTACAGTTTGATGCATTTAAAGCATGGAACATGAATTTACATGCTTATTATTTATTTAATATTCGTGTTCTTTTGCACAATCTAAAAAAAAAGATTTGTGAGTGGAGCCTACTCTTTTTTAGTTGTTGTACAGGTTTCTGCTTTTGTATTATTGAGCTGATTTTTTACAAAATTGAAGTCTTATTGCTCTGCCCACATATTTCCATCTATAAAATATGGTTTAATATCCTCGGCCCTGATGGAAATTGCCTCTGTTCTTGTGGTAAACATCAGAGAAATAGTGTGAAAGCTGAAATGTAGGACAATCTATCCATATTATACACAAGCAACTCTCAGCGGGAATTCAGGATGCATGATTGAGAAGAATCTTGAGATATTTTCCCCACTTGAAGTACAATCATAATACAAGTTACTGTCGTCTAAACTTTAAGACCAACGTTTAGAAACTCTTTTTTGGTGCATATTATTCTCAAAACCATTTCAACTAAAGTATAAGGAAGTAGAAGTAAAATATTTTGTAAAACACCTAAATGGATGCCTGTACAAACAATGAAATATAGACTGTATACATGCAATTGCAGCTTATAAACGAGAACAATTCTGCTTATAGTGACTGTATTGCAGAGGAAAGAAGCTACTTTTAAAATTCTCAATTTCCAGTCAATTGGACCTTATTATTTCAGTGGTTGAGAAATGCTGCCATTTGTTTTGGTGATGCATTGGTATATGCATCATGCTGCTCCTCGAGAACATTTAGTGCCTATTGTCCATTTGTAAAGCCTCATTTCCATGCTCGTCAATTATTCAATGGCCAAGAAGAGCGATCTTCCTTTGTTGGAGAGCTAGTTAACTCTCCTTGAAACGGCTTCTTGACAGTATGATTGGAGATGGACCTTTCCCACCAAGACATACATTTGTGTTAAACCCGATCATCCGATTCATGAGTCAAGGAAACCTGTGGCATTGCAGGTGGATAGACGCAGAAAGCTGGAGTGACTCAGCGGGTCAGACAGCATCTCTGGAGAAAAGGAATAGGTGATATAGAAACATAGAAACAGAGAAAATAGGTGCAGGAGTAGGCCATTCGGCCCTTCGAGCCTGCACCGTCATTCAATATGATCATGGCTGATCATCCAACTCAGTATCCTGTACCTGCCTTCTCTCCATATCCCCTGATCCCTTTAGCCACAAGGGCAACATCTAACTCCCTCTTAAATATAGCCAATGAACTGGCCTCAACTACCTTCTGTGGTAGAGAATTCCAGAGATTCACCACTCTCTGTGTGAAAATGTTTTTCTCATCTCGGTCCTAAAAGATTTCCCCCTTATCCTTAAACTGTGACCACTTGTTCTGGACTTCCCCAACATCGGGAACAATCTTCCTGCATCTAGCCTGTCCAACCCCTTAAGAATGTTGTAAGTTTCTATAAGATCCCCCCTCAATCTTCTAAATTCTAGCGAGTATAAGCCGCTAGTGACGTTTCGGATCGAGACCCTTCTTAAGAACCTTTCGTCTGAAGAAGGGTCTCGATACAATACGTCACTTATTCCTTTTCTCCAGAGATGCTGTCTGACCCGCTGAGTTACTCCTGCTTTTATGTCTATCTTTGGTTTAAACCAGCATCTGCAGTTCCTTTCTACACATATTGCAGGTGGATGCTCATTATTGTCAGGATCTTTTTTACCCTGTAGAATGAAGGAACTGCAGATGCTGGTTAACAAAAGAAGACACAAAGTGTTCATAAGTTCATAAGTGATATGAGCAGAATTACGCCATTCAGCCCATCAAGCCTACTCCGCCATTCAATCATGGCTGTTCTGTCTTTCCCTCTTAACTCCATTCTCCTGCCTTCTCCACATAACCTCTGATGGGTGCTGTCTTCAGATCCAAATTGTCACCTATCCATGTTCTCCAGGAATGCTGCCTGACCTGCTGAGTTACTCCAGCACTTTTGGTCCTTTATACTCTGTGCCATGTTATCCACGAAAATGTGAAATATTCCAAGTGGTACCATGACCCACACAGGACAAACCAACAGAAATTCTTCAGTCTTCTCTATTGCCAAATCGTGCCATTTTAGTGAAATTGTAAAGTCTTTTTTTGTAAGACTTACACAACTTTCTCTGATCTTAGGTTAATGAGCTGCATTACTAGTCAGAATGAGTCTCTATTCTATGCTGGGAAAGCAGAAAATCTATTTGTGTAACCAAGGTGGTGTAAATGTTGCACTTTCTAGGCCCTTGGCAGTAAGGCAGAAATGATGGACAATAATGTAGCTGTTGGGTTGACATAACTCACACACCGTGAATAGGATCCAAAGATTTTTATTAGCAATTCAGCATATGTAACTTCACCATACGTAACTTAACAGCTCAAGACTGAGAGAGAAAGTGGGAAAAAGGCTTTCAATTAAGCCTGTGGGCGGAGCCACAGTATGACTCATAACATGAGTGACTGATCTACATCCTCCCTCTTAAAGAATTAAATGTGAATACAAAACTATTGAGTAAATAAGGCATGCATAGTAAATGATAATAAGCTGGAGGGAAGTCAAGCTTACTTTACGATGGGCTTCCAAGCACGACCAGCGTGTGTGTGATATAAACCATTCCCCTTTTTATAGGGGGCACCGTCCTGTGCTGTTTGGCTGCCCAGGCTGCAGCTGTTAGTTTTTCACTCTTTTTTTATTTTTAGTGAGTTTTAGTGTTTTGTTTTTGGAGCTCTAGTCTTTTTTATGTGGAGGGTGGTGGGGGGGGAAGGGGGAAATAATTTTTCTGGGTCCCTACCTGGTCGGAGAGGCAGCTTTTCTCCCGGCTGCACCGTCGACCCGTCCTCACGGCCTACCAGCGGGCCTGGTGCGGCGTTTCCTGAGGGGACCGCCCAGTACCTCGGCTTTGGCGGCGGCACAGCGCTGGAGCGCTATCGCGGAGCGGAGCGGGCGATGCCTTGCCGGGTCGCCGCGCTGGAACTCCGGTGAGCTGAAGACTGCCGAGTAAAACATCGCTGCATTGCTGTGGAGCGGCCAGCTGCGGGCGGCGGCGCCGAGCTTAACATCGGGAGCCTGGGATCTCTTGCTGAGATTGCCAGTGGTGAAGCTCCTTCCGGAGCGGACCTGTTGGCTTCGGAAGCCGCGGTCTCCGGTAAGGGAAGCGGCCGTTCCAGGTGTCCCAAGCCGCTGAGAGGATTCTCCCGACGCCGGAGCACCATCACCCGGCGAGAACGGCCTGGAACATCGGGCCTCCTTAAAGGCAACTGTGGAGGCCTCAATAGGCCCGACTGTGGGTGGACATGGGATGGAGACTGGACTTTGTGCCTTACCTCATAATGGGAACCATTGTGGGGGGATGTTTTTAGGTTTAAATTTCTTTATTACTGTTATGTCTGTATTCTTTCTTTATGTGCTGCACTGGCAAGAAGCATTTCACTACACCTAGGTGTATGTGACCAATAAAATAACCTTTGAACCTTTGAACCTTTCTTTGCCACCGTGGACAGAGTTGGTGGTATATTTGGTGGCGGAGATTGAAACGGCATTCCCGGTGACGAAACAGGGAACTTTGGTTCAGGTGGAGGAGGCGTCTCCATTGGCAAAGTAACCGTTTCAGAAACAGGTTGTTGTGCTGGTACAGGCGGGCCAATGCCGCTGGACGTGGATGGAAGTACACTTGTACGGTCAGGATAATACGGAGGTAGAGCTGGCTCATTCGCAGGCAGGATATGTTGTCTGTTACATCTGTAGGTGCCACCATCAGCATTGACCAAACATGAGTGTAGCTCAGTTCCAGAAATCACACCGATACAGTCATGCCCTTTGTCGGTTTGCAAACGAACCACCTGCCCCTCGATTAATGGTGGCAGCGGTCTGCTTGTTTTGGCATACCGGACTGGACTTCCGATGGTGGGACCACCTGCGGGATTAAAGGGCCTGTCCCACTTACGCGACCTTTACAGGCAACTGCCGGCACCCGTGATAGGTCGCCAAAATTTTCAACGCGTTTAAAATTCAGCGGCGACCAGAAAGACGCTACGACTCTTTGGTGACCTCTCATGACCATAGAAGACCTCCTACGACCATACAGGCGACCCCTGGCGACATGTCGCGGGTGACCTCTCATGACCATAGGAGACCTCTCATGACCGTACAGCCTATATGATGGAGGTGAGCGAATGTAAGGTACTGTCAGCTGCAGTATGGGCAACCAGGTCCTCCATACAGGAAGAGGGAATAAAATACATCGTCATTATTACCAAGTCGTCATCCGGTCAGGGCAGACCCTCGCAGGTGTTTCGGGGAGCACCTGCACAGCTTGTCGTCAAACAAATTTTTGTATTGTGTCAGGATTTGTTGAGTAAAGTCACAAGTTGTAGTCAGATGACAAACAGAAGCACTGAAAGTGACCAGTCCCAGGTCGTGACAAGCCTTAACACCCAGCAGGGATGGCACATTTTCATGAACAATATAGAAACTCAGGCTGTGGACACGTGAATCAAGACCGCAGCATAACTCGACTTGAACGATAGGGTGCATTGGACCTCCGTAGCCGTAGGATTGATAGTCTCTGTTTTTTGTATTTTCTTCAATTCAGATAGACATCACATTACACCGAGCACCTGTGTCGATTTTCAGAATCAAGCTCTTGCCATTAACGAGCAAAGCGACCTTGATGTTTATGAGGCAAGTCAGAGAGGGAATGTACATCCATATCAAGATCCTCGTTAGCAGACAGCATGTCCGTGGGAGCCGTTTGAGAGCGCACAGAGTCCATGTTCCCATGATCGACTAAATTGACAGATTGTCTTGTTTGAACTCTGTTGCTACACGAGCGGCAGTATCGGCAAAAATGGTTGCGTTTTTTACAGAAGTTACAAAGCTTTCCATAAGGTGGGCATTGGTCACAAACAGCAACATGCGAACCCCCACAATTAAAACAATTGTTTGAGTTTAATGGCAGACCTGTCAGGCACTTGTGGAAATTGGAGAGAGGCTTGATAAAGTGTGCCAGCAATATTAACACCATGGGCAGAGTGGGGGTCATGTCCCAAGATTTTAGCATGAGCATCAGCCATTTCAGCAATGCAACAGCGGTTTTCAGCAGTCTCCAGAGTGAGTTCAGTATCGTGTAGCAGCTCATCACGTAATTTATCATTGAGAATACCATAGACCAGACGGTCACGAACTAGGCTGTCACATAAATCGCCAAAGGCACATCTACTGGCAATGTGTTTCAAAGCACTAACGTATGTTTCAACAGGTTCGCCATGTCTTTGGCTTTGCGAAAAAAAAATGTCTTTCCATTACGAGATTAGTACGTAACTCACATAACTGTCGGAATTTGTTGAGCAGGCAGTCGCGGTTCCGGATGGACTCAGCGGGAGCAATCTGGACACCAGCCAGATCAAATCTTCATAATGAAATCTTCTGGCATGCCGAGCAGCTTCTGTTGCCTGCTAGGTTGAGGAGAATAGAGGCACGAACATCTGGAGCAGCAGCCGGATGAGCCGCATGTATATAAATGGTGAAATCTTCTTCAAATATGCACCACCGTTCGGCAAGGTCATCGTCAAACACCAAAGGTTCTTGTTTTCTGAGAGAAGAGGCCATGGTAAAACATATACTGGACAAAAAAACAAACTAAAATAAATGCAATAGAATTAGTCAAGGAGTGAGTCTGAGTTTTCTGACACCATGTTGGATTGACATAACTCACACACCGTGCTGAGGATCCAAAGACTTTTATTAGCAATTCAGCATAGGTAACTTCATCTTAACATACAGCTCAAGACTGAGAGAGAAAGGGAAAAAGGCTTTCTATTAAACCTGTGGGCAGAGCCACAGTATGACATAACATGAGTGACACTGATCTATAGTAGCCAAACTCTTTTTGCCCTCTCGTTACGTCAAATCATTTCATCTTCTCTGCATTTCGGATACGATAGTTGGATTTAGGGAAATTTAAGATAGGCATATGGATAAGAAGGGAATGGAGGGATATGGATGAAGATAGACACAAAATGCTGTATTAACTTAGCGGGACAGACAGCATCTTGGGATAGGTTTGGATGACATTTTGGGTTGAGACCCTTCTTCAGACTGATGGATATGGATGATGTGCAGGCAGATAAAAGATGGCCTTGGCATTGTATTTGACACATCATTGAGGGCTGAAGGGCCTGTTCTTGTGATGTACTGTGCTATGTTCTATTAAACAACCAAACACACAAAATGTTACAGACATGCTGGCAATTTGAGTAAATGATTTAGTTCAATCTGTATCCTTCTTGCTGAGGATTGGAGCGAAAAATACAATTATTTAGTGTAGTTTAGTTTAGTTCAGTTCAGTTCGGTTTAGTTTTGTTTCGTTTAGAGATACAGCGTGGAAACAGGCCCTTCAGCCCACCGGGTTGTGCTGACCAGCGATCACCCCACATATTAACACTATCCCACACACACTAGGGACAACTTTTACATTTACCAAGCCAATACCTGTACGTCTTTGGAGTGTGGGAGGAAACCGAAGATTTCAGAGAGAATCCACGCAGGTCATGGGGAGAACGTGCAAACTCCGTACAGACAGCACCCGTAGTCGGGATCGAACCCGGGTCTCTGGCACTGCATTAGCTGTAAGGTAGTAACTCTACCGCTGCACCACCGTGTCCACCATTTGCGATGCATTCCGTACCAGAATAGCCTTCCTACACAACAATGCATTCTTCTGACGTGGGAGGATAAAGAATTTGAATCCAGTTTTGAGCTAGAGAGAAAATCCAGTATATTACATGGTTTATATAATGGTACTGTCAAAGATACCAGGCACCCAGATATCTCTTGCAATACACCCTGTTTAGCTTAGTTTATTGTCACGTGTTCCGAGGTACAGTGAAAAGATTTTGTTGCATGCAAACCAGCCAAACGGAAAGACCATACATGGTTACAATTCAGCCATCCACAGGATACAGATACATGATAAAGGTAGTTATGTTTAGTGCAAGATAAAGTCCAGTAAAGTCTGATTAAAGATAGTCCGAGGGTCTCCGATGAGGTAGATGGTAGCTCAGGAGCGCTCTCTAGTTGTTGAAATTTGTTTTGTCTGGTATGTTATCTATGACTACTATGTTTTCAGGACTGTTATGCTGCTGAAAGTAAGAATTTTATTGTTCAGTTGTCAGTACATATGACAATTAAACTCTCTCGATGATCTTGATACATGCGCTATAGAATCTCAGATTGCAAATCAAGGCCATTCGGTCATGTTGCATGTGCAGTAACCTTCAGGTAATTTTGGTCATTGTATTTTTTACAGTTAATATACAAAAGCAAATCTACCAGGCTGATAATTTCATGAATGCCATAGACATCAGAATTTGCGAGGCCATTAAAAACTTCAGTTCAAAGCAGCAGAAGTGACATTTTCAAACCCTTATTTATCATTTTTATGAATCACTACATTAAGTCCTTTCAATATAAGGGATATTGTGCCAAGAATATTACGACGTGTTTGGATGAAAATAAATGGGATGATATATGGAACTGTGAAACACAAAAATAATCATTGTGCTTATATTGCAGGCAGCAAGTTTTTGCTGAACAAATTATATGCTTGGATATTTCTTTTATCAAGCTACATATGCCCATGTATTATGGGGGCAGGTTTATATCTGAATTATGTACTAGATTAATCTGTGATTTATTGTTTGATGAGATCCAAGTTACCTAATGGGTTCTGCGGCTAGATGTCCCATAAGGCATTGTTAAAATACTTTAGAATTAAGTGATAAAACAAATCCATTGGAAACTTGTGGAAATTGAAACATCATCTTTCCCAAGTTAATTATTATTTAAATTGCTTATGCTATTCTTTTTTTCTTCAGATCATTTTGTGATGAATACAATGATGATTTATTTCACCAGACTCTTACAAAATGTACTATGGCTATTGAAGATGTTTTTCAGTGTGTTTATGATGTAAATGAATGAGACCAGGTACTCAGGTTTCCTTGCACATCCCCAAAACGTGCCAGCTTGCAAATTAATTGAGCTCTGGAAATTGCTCCTAATGCGTGGAGAGTGGTTGAGAAAGTGCATCAGCTGGAGAAATGGGACCTGGTGAGAATGGGAGATCAACGGTTGGTGTGGACCCAGTGGCCAGATAAACTGTTCCATGCTGTATCTTTGAATCAATCATGCCAGGATTTATAGAGGCATAGAGTGATACAGTGTGGAAACAGGCCCCTTGCCCAACTTGCACACACCGGCCAACATGTTCCAGCTACACTAATCCCACCTGCCTGCACTTGGTCCATATCCCTCCAAATTTGTCCTATCCATGCACCTGTCTAACTGTTTCTTAAACCTTGGGATAATCCCAGCCTCAACTAGGTGGATTGATTTTCAAAGGTTGACACAAAATGCTGGAGTAATTCAGCGGGTCAGGAGGCATCTCTGGAGAAAGAAATTGTGACATTTTGGGTCGGGACCTTTTTTCAAACTGAAAGTTAGGGGTGGGATGCGGAAGGGAGGTGAATAGCTCGAGGTGAGAAAAGATCAGGAGCAATCAGGGCCAGCCACAAATGGCCTCAGGCAGGGTGATGAAAGGTAGGTCCATTGTTGGTTAGAGAAGGTATGATCTCAAGGGAAGTAAGGTGAACTGTGAAACTGGTAAAACGACTAGGGTGGTGGAAGGGGGCAAAGAGGGATGGGGAATGTAAGATTAAATTACTTTAAATTAGAGAATTCAATGTAAACACTGCTGGATATTAAGCTGCACATGCAAATTATACCTTGTGACTGATTTCCATCTCATTTACTTATTCTCAGACACTATCACATGAATTTTTAACTGATTTCTGGTAAACAACTGCAATAGAGTATTCATCAACAATCAAAACATCAGGATGTTGGAAGCCACCAGCAGAATGCTATGAAAGTTCCTGCTTAACCACATTGTAAGAGCACAATCACAAGAACTTAGCAAAAAGGACATCTTTGTTTTCTCAGGGTAACCAGGCATGGACGATGAAACTGGCCTTGCCGATATTGATCCTAAGCCAAGGGCAGTCTCTTTGACCAAGTATTCAGTAATCTTGACTTCGAGAAATTGGATTAGTTCTGCCTTCTGGCTGGAAGGGATAACAAATTGGAAATGGAGGATGCAGAATCAGAAAGAGAAGAAAATATGTTTAGTTTAGTTCAGTTTAGTTCGGAGATATAGTGTGGAAACAGGCAATTCGGCCCACCGAGTCCATGCCAACTAACGACCACCCATACACAAGTTCTATCCTAGGGACAATTTACAGAAGCCAATTAACCTACAAACTTGCACGTGTTTGGAGTGTGGGAGGAACCTGCAGCACTCAGAGAAAACCCATGCGGTAACTAGGAGAACATACAAACTCCATATAGACAACACCTGTAGTCAGGATCAAACCGTTTTCTGACGCTATAAGGCAGCAACTCTACCACTGCACCACTATGCCCCAACATCTTTTTTATACTTAGAATTCAGGGAAGATTTAAAGAAGAGTAATTCCTTTAGGAATTCATAGGAATGATAAAGCTTGACAGAATGTTTCTTTAAGAGGATGTTTCTTCTGATGGGTGAGCGTGGAATGCAGTCCTAGGATAATGGCTGTCCATTTAAAAATGATGATACCTTCTCTCAAAGGGTTGTGGCTCTCTGGAATTCTCCTCCCCAGAAATCTGAGGAGGCTAGGCTACATATAATCAAGAATGTGATATATTTGTAGACTCCAGCAATATAAAGACAGGTCAATGTTGTAGCAACCATGAACTCATTGGAAATGGGGAGTGGGCTTGAGGGGCTACATGATCCACTCCTGCTCTTATGTCTGATGTCACAATCTTGTACACATTGCTCTGACCAATTGTTCTCTTCATCAATAAATGAAGGATTTAACACTAAATGGAAATACACAAGGAAACTGTAGATTTTTTCATACTTTTCTGAAGAACTACCAGTTTGGAGAACCTTTCAAGAGCAACTAATTTAATGTGTAAAAAGAACATTGTGGCACACTGGTGCAGCGGTAGAGCTTTACAGCGCCAGAGACCTGGGTTCGATCCTGCCATCGATTGCTCTTTGTATAGAGCTTGCAAGTTATACCTTTGACCACGTGGGTTTTCTCCAGATGCTCCGGTTTCCTCCCACATCCCAAAGTCATGTGTGTTAGCAAGTTACTTGGTCTCTGTAAATTGCCCCTCATGTGTAGTGGGATATCTACTGATTAAATGGGCGGCATGGACTCAGTGGGCAAATGGTCAATTTCCATACAGTATCTCAAAACTACAATCAATGTATATTTACTTAATTTGCACAAACTACTTTCAACATACACACTTTGAGGTTGGGAAAGCTTATCCTGGGGATGTACAGGAAGCAACAAAGGATTACATGCATTGCAGATAAGAAGGGAACTATATGTGAGGGCGGAATTGGCTATTTGTGACTTGGGGCAAAATAATCTTCCAGATGGGGCCCACTGGGACCCAGACGGGGCGGCACGGTGGCGCAGGGGTAGAGTTGCTGCCTTACAGCGCTTGCAGCACCGGAGACCTGGATTAGATCCCGACTGCGGGTGCTGTCTGTATGGAGTTTGTCCATTCTCCCCGTGACCGCATGGGTTTTCTCCCACATCTTTGGTTTCATCGCACATTCCAAAGATATACAGGTTTGTAGGTTAATTGGCTTGGTATATGTGTAAGACGTTGTCCCTAGTATTTGTAGGATAGTGTTAATGTGCGGGGATCGCTGGTCGGTACGAAGGGCCTGTTTCCGTGTTGTATCTCTAAACTAAACTAAACTAAACTAAACTATACTAAACACTTACTATCTACAAAATCCCATAGGGATTGTTATCATGACCCAAGACAATGAACAATTTGCGGATAAACAGAAAACAAGCATTGCAGAGTAAACCACTGGCTCTAGGCTCATTGCTGCACTGAGCACCACAGCATGAGGCCCACAACAAAGAATAGGATATATTTCTTTGGGGATTCAAATCTTGGATGTAGGTGGATCCTGAAAGGTTCTGGTTTTGGTATAACCCAAGCTAACACTGTTCTTCCCTCAGGCACAGCAAAATAAAAATCAAAGTTGTTTGAATCCAGAAGCCATGGCTAAAGTTTACAGATAAAATATCTTTTTTTTTTTCATACTTGCTTTGTAGGTTGCTGCACTGCACATTGGAAAGGGCTTCTCTCCCACCAGCTTTACATTTCATTTCTCCTCTCCTCTCCTTTCTCGCACTCTTTTGTCTCCTTTTCACCTAGACCATGTCACGTACTTCACCCATTTGCCAATCAAACCACCCTCACATGTATCAACCTATCACTTACCCGACTTTTCCTGCTCTCGCCTCTCTTTCCCAGCGTTCTCCCTCTCACTCCAATCAGTCGGATGAACGATCCTGACCCAAATCAACGACTATCCATTCTCTCCAGGTGCTGCCTGAGCCATTGGGTTCCTCCAGAACTTTGTGTTTTCGACCATAAGACCATAAGACCTAGGAACAGAATTAAGGGCCTGCCCCACTTTCATGGCCTAATTCACGACCTTTTTTACTCGTGGACATTTTTCATCATGCCAGAAATATGCCCCGACCTACTTGATGCCATGAGTACCAACGACTAACATCACGACCTACCTACACCTTAACTATGACCTCCTACGACCTTGTGACGACCATGCTGCGAGTATGAGTCAAGGGCAAACTCGGCAGAGGTCGTGAATTAGGTTGTGAAAGTGGGACAGGCCCTTTAGACCACTGAGCCCATCGATTCTGCTCTGCCATTCGATTATGGCTGATCTATTTTTCCCTCTCAGCCCCATTTTTTTGTCCTCTCTCCGTAACATAGAAACATAGAAACATAGAAAATAGGTGCAGGAGTAGGCCAATCGGCCCTTCGAGCCTGCACCGCCATTCAATATGATCATGGCTGATCATCCAACTCAGTATCCTGTACCTGCCTTCTCTCCATACCCCCTGATCCCTTTAGCCACAAGGGCCACATCTAACTCCCTCTTAAATATAGCCAATGAACTGGCCTCAACTACCTTCTGTGGCAGAGAATTCCACAGATTCACCACTCTCTGTGTGAAAAATGTTTTCCTCATCTCGGTCCTAAAGGATTTCCCCCTTATCCTTAAACTGTGACCCCTTGTTCTGGACTTCCCCAACATCGGGAACAATCTTCCTGCATCTAGCCGGTCCAACCCCTTAAGAATTTTGTAAGTTTCTATAAGAGCAACTTTTGGTGCTCTCACTAATCAAGGACCTATAGGGCCTGTCCCACTTAGACAATTTTTTTGATGACTGCCGGCAACTGTCACAGTGGTAGTAGGTCGCCGAAAAAGCGGCGACTGGACCCCCTCCACGACAATGTCTACGACAACCTACCACCTAGTCAACACTGGCGATCCAATCATCATGACTTAGGACGTCCACCTGTAAAGGTTTGTGTTTATTTCAAACAAATAACAACACAAAAATTAGTAATAAGCATTAAATTCTTTATTTCACCCAGGCAGGTATGCCAGTAAACTCTTACAGTATGTAAAATACAGACTATAGATTCACTCTATCCCACACAAAGAGGTAATGTCCAAGCAGATATATTTACACCCCAATAATCAGCAATTCAGCAATGCTTTATCTTACAGAGCATTGTACAGCCTCTTGCCTGTTAGGATTGACAGGTTCTTCCGAGAGTGGAAAGGTTAGCCCATATATGGTTATGCTGGAGAACTGTTTCCTGCAGATCATTTTTTTCCCCCTTGTTGATGCGCATTATAATCTTGTAGAGTAAAGAGTACGAGTCAATTGTCTGAACATTCTCCTGATGTTTATATCATAGAGGAAAACATTCATGTGTTTGTGTTGTTATCTCGCTAGTGTTAAGGAAGAAGGGCGAAAACATTTTTGTTCTGCTGTAGCCTTGCCAGTGCAATAGGAGAAAGGTGAAAGCATTTCTGTTATAGTGCTGTAGCCTTGTTAGTGTAATAGGAGAAATGTTAAGCATCCATTTTATTGTTTCTAGATCTACAGCTGAATCCATTTTGTAACTTTTAAATCTTCAAGCTTTCTCACACCTACAACCACACCTACGACAACCTACGCGCACACAGGCGACAACCTACAACAACCGAAGTCAACCTACATCCACCCGTGACAAGCTACGACAAGCAAACCCTGTCGGCAACAACGGAAGACAATTCAGTCGCCGGTACCTGTCGCTGGTTGACGTAGGTAGTCGCCAATGGAATTCACCAAAGTCAGCACCTGGCAGCAACCAACGTCACCTGGTGACAATGTGCGTCATCCTGGCGACAATCTACGACAGCACCTACAACAGGGGAAGACAAGCTGCGTCAAGCCCACAGTCGCAGAAATGTTTTGAACATTTCAAAATCCAGCGGCGACCAGAAAAACGTTACGACTCTTTAGGTGAGGAGACTACTCACGACCTTACAGGCGTCACCCCACGACCATGTAAAAACATCCTAGTCACCTGTAGTCGCCGTTAGAAGTACCCTATAACTTGGCCTCCACTGCTCACATGAAGCTTTCCTATTAATTCTATAGATTCATCACCCTCTAGCTAAAGAAATTCCCCCTCATCTCCATTCTAAAGGGATGTGTTTTCATTATGAGGTTGTACCCTCTGGTCCTCGACTGTCCCACGAGTGGAAACATCCTCTCCACATCCATTTGATCCAGGCCTTTCGTTATTTGGTAGGTTTCAATGAGATCCCCTCCACCATCCTTCTGAACTCCAGTGAGTAGAGGCCCAAAGCCTTCAAATGCTCTTCATCATTCTCGTAAACCTCCTCTGGACCCTCTGCAGTGCCAGCACCTCCTTCCTCAGATATGGTTTTGCTCAAGATTCCAGCATCTGCAGTTGATTAAACCTCCATAAGGGCCACTGTGCCTATCCCACGATACGCTTGAGAGGACTAATGAAACCATCTGAGGTATGGGAATAAGGTGTTGACACATTAGATTTTAGATGTGTTGTCTCGATTACATTTACAATACCCAGGGAATCCTTGGATTTACATCCAAATTCTCACATGGGACCGCAGTTTATCCCAGATCACTGTGCAAGTACCAGAGAAAAGAATTCTCAGAAGAAGGGGAAATATTTCAAAGCTGACTAGCCACCTTGGATCCTTTCTCCTTTCAGCACACACTTCATGAGTTGTGTTGCCAGAAATGTGTGAACAACTGATCTGCTTTTTACATCACAGTGATTTGGTGCAGTGTGTTGCAAAAATGTAAATAGAAAGGGCAAATGATGTTGTTTTAATGCAAAAGCACATCAGGATACAAAAAACAGCCAGTTTTAAGCATTTGTGCCTTTGACCTGCTCTCTAACAAGGCTCTTCCACAGTTATGATGGAGTGGCCAACAGAGTGAGTTAATTTGTCTTTTTTATTTCACTGATGATTGACCTTCTATGTATTTCCACTACTTTCCATTTTTATCTCATATTTCCAGTCGCAAGGTTATTGCTAGGTAGTTTTTATTTGGCCATAGAGAGTGAACACATTCTGAAATTACCAGTGCGGCAAGAAATTATTACATGCAGAGTTTAGCAGCTTCTTGAGAGTGGCTCTGGCTACCTCCCAATAAATCGCAGGATGTGACGAGCAACATGCCACAGATACACTAATCCCACCTGCCTGCATTTGGCCCATATCCCTCCAAACCCATCCTACCCATGTACCTGTCCAAATGTTGCAATAGTACCTGCCTCAATGATTTGATTTGGCATCTCGTTCCATATACGTATCACCTTTTGTATAAAATAGTTGCCCCTCGGGTTCCTATCAAAGCATCCCCCCCCCCCCCCCCGGCCACTTCATCTTAAACCTATGTTGTCTGGTTCTTGGTTCCCCTGCTCTGGGTAAAACAACTTGTGTTTACCCTTATACTCCTCTATAAGATCACCCTCTCATCGTCCTGCACTCCAAGGAACAGTCCTGGCCTGCTCAACCTCTCCCTATAGCCCAGGACTCTCGAGTCCTGGCAACATCTTAGTTTGTTTTATTTTCATTTGGTTGCGTTTTCCAAGCATGTCTGTGTATAACCTTGAATTACCATTTAGGAAATTTTCTGCTCATGTTATTTCACATCATATTCCACCAAGGGACTCACCACATCAGAGCTGTTGATGCATTGGAGTCTATGAACGTGCTCAAGTTTAGTTTTACTCAGCTTGGAGGAGAGAGCAAAGGGACAGCACAGAAACAAAAGCAAAATCATGACTTACTTTGTGACGATTGATCGAGAAGAGGCAAATAGATGCAGTTCAAGCAAGAGGGAGCAAGTGAGAATAATAAAACTGGTAAACAAGCATGACATTCAAAAGTGAAATATTGGTGGGGGAGTAAAAGTCTGTGCCACTAAATAACAACTTGTTTCAAGAGGAGAAAAGGTTGCAAATGTCCATATTAACCAAAAGATTGCAACAAGAAATATCCCAGAAGTAATATGTGATGATGTTTATGAAATGGATATTTGAAAATGTTTTATTTGAAAATGTGGGTTTCTGCAAAGTAAGCATTTCAGGTTGTAGAAATTGTACTGAATGTTAAAATAATGGAATCAATATGTTATTTTTCATTTTATATATTTTTTTCATTGAGGGAGGATGGCTTAATATTACTATATAAGATTTTCTATTTGTGTTTGTCTATATATTTTCATTTCATCTATATAGACACACACACACACACACACACACATATATATAGACACATATAGTCACAAAATCATGAGAGGAATAGTTCACACAGACACACAGGGTCACTTGCCCAAAGTTGGGGAATCGAGAACCAGAGGACATAGGTTTAAGGTGAGAGGGGCAAGATTTAATAGGAACCTGAGGGCTAACATTTTTACACAAGGGGTGGTGAGTGAAACGATCTGACGGAGGAGGTAGTTGAGTCAGGTACTATTGCAACGTTTAAGAAACATTTAGACAGGTACATGGATAGGACAAGTTTAGAGGGGTATGGGCCAAACGCAGGCAAGTCGGACGAGTATAGATGGGACATGTTGGCTGTTGTGGGCAAGTTGGACTATGACTCGATGAGATGCCACAATGAATTTCCAAGTGGATATAATTTCACCTGGAAATAATCTCTTGTTCAATTGTTCCTTGATAAGATTCCTTTTATACATGATTTTAAATGAAAACCATTTAATATCCAGAGGGATATGGGCCAACGGGGGTAGGTGTACATGGGACATCTTGGTCAACATGGGCAAGTTGGGCTGAAGGACATGTTTCCGTGACTCTGACTCCAAAGATTTCATCCTCATCTCCAAGTTGTGCCCCCAGGCATTTGTAAGATGCTATAGAGTACGTTCTGTAAACAGCACACATGTTTTTCTCTGAAGTGATGCAGGATTGGAGCATCTGATGTCATGGTGATTTTGTTGCTTGATATGGTAACATTCTTGAAATTTAAGGATGGCACCATTTTGTAATGTAGCCTCTTCCATCAACTTTCAACCAGATATGTTTTATGTTACATTCACCTTGATATGTGCATTATCAGAATGTTGTGAGTATTATCTCCATGTTAATCTAAAAGCAACAGTGTTGTTTGTTGGGAATTGATGCAGAACTGAGATGGTGCATTAAAAGTGTTGCATTTTGGACAGCTGCAGCTGTAGATCTGTCATGGTTTTGTTGACAAATGCAAACAGCTATCTGGGTACAACAATATACGTAAATTTTTGAGTGGATTATAAACCCAGTTGATTTACATTCATACGATGAATTAATAACATGTTGGAAGGGACTGCAGAAATCCTGGTTTAAACCGAAGGTAGACACAAAATGCTGGAGTAACTCAGCGGGACAGGTAGCATCTCTGGAGAGAAGGAATGGGTGACGTTTCGGGTCGAGACCCTTCTTCAGACTGTATACTAATATTGGGTATAGGCAGCATATACCATATTATGCCAAATGTGAGGGCATTGGCTAATTCATACCATTGTCTTTGTATGTCTAAATTATTGTCCAAGATATTGTCATTGTGAAACATCTTGTGGCATTTAACAATGTTAAAGGAGTTAAATAAATGGAAATAGATCGTTTTGTAGGCTGCATCTTGCTCATTATTTAATGTTTACATAATTCAAAAATTTCTGGTGAATGTTTCAAAATAAAAATCCTCTTAACATGTTGCCCCATAATATGGTGAGTAAAACCTAAACACAATCAACCCTCAGTTATGCAGTTGGACTGATATTTTTCATTATTTAAAGCACAAATCTGAAAAATTAATTCAGATTAGGTTCCTATTAACATTGAGGTTTTTAAAAAAAAAAGATTTTTAATAAAAAATATTTATTCAAATATTAAAATAGTATTTACAATACAATAATTCAAAACACCACCATAATACAAGACGAACAAATATGCTAAGCAACTGCTAAACAACTATATTGCACTCCTTGTCCAGGATACATTCAACCCCCCGCGGTGCCCAGCGGTCGCGGAACTCCCTCAGGGTGCCCGTAGACAGGGCGTATATTAACATTGAGGTTAGCAGTGTGGCACACAACGCAGTGGTAGAGTTGCTGCCTTACAGCACCAGAGACCCTGGTTTGATCCTGAAAATGGGTGGCACGGTGGTGCAGCGGTAGAGTAGCTGCCCGGGTTTGATCCTGGCTACTTGCGCTTGTCTGTACGAAGTTTGTACTTTCTCCCCGTGACCTGCGTGGGGTTTATCCGAGAACTTTGGTTTCCTCCTACACTCCAAAGACGTGCAGGTTTTTAGGTTAATTGGCTTGGTATAAATGTAAAAATTGTCCCTAGGGTGGGACAGTGTTAATGTGTGGCGATCGCTGTCGGCGCTGACTCGGTGGGCCCAAGGGCCTGTTTCCACGCCCTATCTCCAAAAACTAAAATAAGTATGAAAAATTTACTCAGATTAGGTTCCTTTGAAGTGAAATTACTCTTTTCAATTGATGGAAACAATGGATTTATTTAATACTCCTGTTTCTTTGAAAACTTTGTGTTTGGTAAGGCTGAGATTGCTTGTCCAGAATTTCAATCATTGGTAGCAGTAGGCACACTAGGTAATCTCGTCACCATGTTGTACTCTGCTTCACAAATTCAATTTCTTTGGACCAAATGAAATGAATTTGAGAGGCAAAATATAATGTATTATTGCAAGTGCACGGTGTAGATTGTGCTACAATTGTTGTAAGGTATAGACAACACTTTTATTGGAACAGAGGGCTCTGTTTATTATCCTGATGCTGTTCAAATCCTTCATTTCTATACTGTTGGTAACTTTGCTCGGCTGACTGCAGTTTATCGCTGAGACTCCTTGCTTTATGCTTCAAACTGGCAAAAAATAGTATGCTTCAACATATCAAAGCATGTCGAAATTGAGTGATTCAATGAAAACTATTATGTTAAATGCTTCATTTTGAGTAAAATAAATGAGTTTCTCAGTTCACAAGAAAGCTACGGCTAGCAGGAATACTGAGCCTGCAAAAAGAATATTTGTTTTCGCGTTTTAAAATTGATTTCAAGATGACGCTTGGAAATAACAATAACATCATGCTTTTTCTGAGAAACTTTCAATGGTAACTTTTTTTTTAATTTTCCAAACAAATGACCTCAAGTGACCCTGAGCCCATGAATCATCCAGAAGATTATTTCCATATAATGGATTTATATACCCTGATTAGGCATCTTGTTATCTTGTTAACAGAGCAAAAGAAAGTAGGCAGTTCAGTTTTATGAAACAGCACAAAGGCATGAATTGATAGAATATGAATGTCACTGAGAGATATGAAAATCAACTCATTTTTATCAATAGGAAATTATTTAATATCTAAGTGCTGATAGGGCAGTATAGTGGCACCGCGTAGAGTTGCTGTCTTACGGCACATAATGCCAGAGACCCGGGTTCGATCATGACTATGTAGGTATGTTGCAAAGCTTACCTGAAGCGTCTTTGAAAATCTGCCGTTGCGGGTGTGCGCGATTTTGGCGCCGTTTAGAGGGGGCGGGTTTAAAACGCGATTTTCTCTAGGCTGTTCAAATCGAAGATGTTCAGCCTAGTTAATTATTAACGAAAAATCGCTGGAAGACCCCGTCGCAAAAGCTATTATTAGGTTTAAAGGCCTCGTATAATAGTTATAGTAGTTTAAAAATCAATCTCTAAACCCGCGAACGCCAGCAACCGCAGGGTCTCATAAAGCAAATAGCAGAAGTTAGGTTGTATATTTTTACATTAAAAAGGGCTTCTAAAGATCCCTTTATACAAAATTTAATATTGCGAGTAGCTCAATTTGGCCCCATTATATCGCGCAGTATTTTTCTGGGCATTTGGGGCACAAATCTACCGCAATGTGAACGTTCTAAACCAGCGCGTTCACAGGGACCCACTAGAAAGCTGATTTAAATGGGCATTTATTTACAGCAATTGAACACTGAATTCCTTCCATTTGGTCTATAAATTAATGTAAATGAGATTTAAAAATCATGTTTTATTGTGAATTATTTGTGAATATTATTTGGACATTTAGGCTATTTAAAAATGTTAATAATTTATTAAGAAATGGATAGATGTTTAGATCTAGTAATTGAAGTCTGAAATTAGCTACAATTAGGTAACTAACTAATTATATGCTTTAATTTCAGGTCATCCAAGTAAGATTATTTTATATTTGTTTCAGAATGCTTCAATCTATGATAACTGAAAATTTCATTCAGTTCTCTTAATTTTTAAGAAAGTTATGGGCTTTTGACTGTTCACGATCACAACTTTTTTGTTATGTCCATAGAAAATCAATAGGGAACAAGATGCTCATTTCCGAGTATGAAAATGGCCATAACTTTTTAAATACTTGAGATATGAAAGTGAATTAGGTGTCAAATTAAACTTATTTTTATGCTTTATCTGATGGGATAAATTACAGACTTGATTTTTAAAATCTCAAAATTTTGTAACATTGCTAGACTATGGGTGCTGTTTATACGAAGTTTGTACATCTCCCCGTGACCGAGTGGTTTATCTCCGAAATCTTTGTTTTCCTCCCACACTCCAAAGATGTACAGGTTTGTAGGTTAATTGGCTTGGTATAAATGTAAAATTGTCCCTAATGTGTGTAGGGTGGTTAATGTGCGGGTATCTTAGGTAGGCGCGCACTCGATGGCCGAAGGGTTTGTTTCCGTGCTGTATCTTAAAAATAAATAAATACATTTAAAAAGAGCTTAATTACTGTAGTGATAACAAAATTCTGGGCGTATGAACTAGCAGGATATTGAATTCCCACAAAGGCGATTTAGGAAGATAAAAGAGACTGCAGATGCGGAAACCCTGAGCACAAAAAAACAACTGCTGAAGCTTTTCATCAGGTCAGGCAACATCTGTGGAGGGAAATGAACAAACAACATTTCTGATTGGGATTTATGACTTTAAATTCATTCTTGTCCTGTTAATCTTGCAAAGTTATCCGAAAATTATCCAAATTTTCAACCTGAAAAAATCCCAAAAGGACGGCATGGTGGTTGATAAAGCTGCTGCCTCACAGTGCCAGAGACCCGGGTTTGATCCTGATCTCGGGCTCTGGCTGTGTGGAGTTTGCACGTTCTCCTTCTGACCACGTGGATCTCCTCTGGGTGCTCTGGTCTTCTCATACAAAGACGTGCGGGTTTGTAGGTTAATTGGCTTCTGCAAATTGCCCCCTGGTGTATAGGGAGTAGATGCGAAAGTGAGATAACACAGAACCAGTGTGATGAGGTTTGGTTTAGTTTGGTTTAGTTTATTTTGGTTTAGTTTACTTTAGAGTTAGGTGGTAGCCAGTGCCATCTTCTTTACCGCTGTGTGCTGAGGCAGCAGGCGAAGGCTGCGGAAACCAATAGGATCAACAAACGCATCATGAAGGCTGACTCCGTCCTGGGGGCGGAGTTGGATTCAAGGGAGGTGGTCTTGGAGGGGAGGATGCTCCTCAAACTGCGGAGCATCCTGGACAATACAGCTCACCCCCTCCATGACACACTGGTCAACCTGAGGAGCACCTTCAGCAGCAGGCTGGTGCAACCAAGATGCAGTACAGAACGCCACAGGAGATCCTTCTTCCCTGTGGCTATTAAACAGTACAACTCCTCCCCCTTCTGTCGTGGGGTAGACTGAGAGTGACCCATCGCCCATCCCTGTTCTCCAGAGATGCCGCTGGACCCATTGTGCTACCCAGACCCTCGTGTCTGTCTTTGGTATTAACCACCATCTGTGTTCTTTGTTTCTACCCACAAGATGGACACTCGTTACTTACCTGCATTTATGCAGCTGCATCAGAAACCAAGATCAATAGGATCAAATGCAAAGCAGCTCACTTGTCTGACACCCAATCTGTTCATTAATAGCAGTTTCAAATTACTGCAGTGTGTAAGCAATTTTGGAGCCTTGTGAAGAAGTTGATGATGAGGTTCATTAATGAATCATTTTATTTTCAGTGCACTTTGATTATTAATTCTAGTCTGTTACTGTCTCATTTTTCACATTGAATTCAAATTCACGAACTGGAGTGAATTCACGGGGTGGAATAATGGATGGGATTTATATAGCGCCTTTCTAATACTCAAGGCGCTTTACATCGCATTATTCATTCACTCCTCAGTCACACTCGGTGGTGGTAAGCTATTTCTGTAGCCACAGCTGCCCTGGGGCAGACTGACGGAAGCGTGGCTGCCATTCTGCGCCTACGGCCCTTCCGACCACCACCAATCACTCACACACATTCACACACACATGGCGGAATGGTGGTGCTGCGCTGGTGTTGCTGCCTTACAGCGCCAGGGGCCCGGAACCGATCCTGACTATGCTCTGTATGGAGTGTCTACGTTCTCCCCGTGACCTGCATGGGTTTTCTCTGAGATCTTCGGTTTCCTCCCACATTCCAAAGACATACAGATTTGTCGGTTAATTCAGCATTCAGTATTTACTTTAATGTCATTTTAACTGAGTACTTACATACACAGATGAAACGAAAAAATTGTTTCTCAATCAGTTCCCATCAGTGCGGTTAATAAAAACAGAATAAATACATATAGCTTTAAAAATTAAAAATTACCATATCTAAAATATGCCTAAAAATTGAGACAAAAACAGACATTCAGACCGAACAGTGGCTTTGCTTTGACAGGTGCCTAGCTGTCATAGTATGGGCGAGGTTAGAAGTGTTGGTGTATGATGTATGGGGAGGGGACACAGTCCGTTAACCAGTCTTATTGCCTGTGGGAAGAAGCTTTGTAGCATCCTGCTGGTTTTGCAGCTGATGCTCCTGTACCTCTTCCCAGATGGCAGAATGGAGAAGATGTGGTGTGATGGATGAAAGGGAGTCCTTGATGATGGAGATGGCTCTGCTGATGCTCCGCTTCTGATAGATCTCCAACAGGAAAGGGAGTTGGTTTGGTATAAATGTAAAATTGGCTCTAGTGTGTAGGATAGCGTTAGTGTGCGAGGATTGCTGGTCGGCGCGGACTCGGTGGGCCGAAGGGCCTGTTTCCGCACTGTATCTCTAAAACTAAACTAAAGTAAACTGCCATGATGTGATATGAACTCAAAATTCTCTTCATCATTAGTTTGGTAATTACCATGTCCTTTGTATTACTATCTGCAACATGAGAAACTTTGATCCAGTAGCAACAGCTCAAAATAGTTGGTGGGAGACCAGGATATTCCTTGCAGTCACAGTTTAATAGCTGCACTGCAGAGAGAGAAATGAACAGCAAATATAATGAGGCTCGTGGGACTCCAAGAAGAATGATAAAGCAGATGACTGGGACTCTGAAGTTTATTTCGGTCATTTAGCAAACCTGGTGGAGCCCTTCAGTGCAACCCAGCAAGTGAGTCAGAACTAGTGGAGATTGCTGCATGCCACTGAATGCTGAGATGAGGAGTGGACATCTGGTCCCTCAAGCGGAAGAAATGAGAAATGGTTATGGGAAATGTTATGAGAAATGTTCCTGCAAGACCTGAGCTGAAGGTACGGCAACTGATGTATCTGCTTGCAGCTAGAGAATTGTTGATTGCTTTCAGACAATCATATGGGTGGACAGAAAAGTAACTGCCATTCTCCCAAGGCAGGCACCCCAAAACAAAAACAATGGTTTGGGGTAGCACAGTGCCAGAGACTGTGTTCGATCCTGATACGGGTGAGTCTGTACGGAGTTTGTACGTTCTCCCTGTGACCTGCTTGGGTTTTCCCCGGGTGCTCCGGTTTCCTCCCACACTTCAAAGACGTACAGGTTTGTAGGTTAATTGGCTTTGGTAAAAATTATAACTTGGATAGTGCGAATGTATGGGGGTCTCTAGTCGGTGCTGGCCTGGATGGCATAAAGGCCTGTTTCCGTGCTGTATCTCTAAACTAAACTAAACTAAATGGTTCCTTGGTCGACATAATTCGGTAAAATTGTAAATTGCCCCTAGGGTGTAGGATAGTGCTAGTGTACAGGGTGATCGGTGGTCAGCGTGGACATAGTGGGCTGAAGGGCCTGTTTCTGCATTGTATCTCTAAAATCCAAAGTCTAAAGTTACTCAAAACATTTGCTCTGTTAATTCTGTTTCTCTCTCCACAAGTGCTTCCAGACCAGCTCAATACTTTCACCACTTGCTGTTTCTACTTGAGATTGTCAACATCAGGAGCAATTTGATTTTGGAACTCTCAGACAGGAATTACGTAAATATCTCAAGAAATTTACTAGACATTTACTAGAAATTTACTAGAAAAGCGTAATCACTTTTCCAAAGATCTAGCACAGATAAGATGGGCTGAATAGCTTCCTCAAAATTAAATGTTTTCATCTTTTCCCAGATATTACTTTGGTCCTTATTGTCTGTTTTTTCCCCCTATGCCTCTCAAGCTTTTTACATCTCAGTAATCTCAGGCAAATTCCAAACCCTGCGCCCTTTCAACCTTTTAAGTCAGCAAAGAAATCAGAGGGGGGAGGCAATAATACATTTTGAAGTGGCAGCTGATTGCTCTGTGATTTTTGTATATTGCAGTAAATGGACTTGACAAGCAATTACCCAAAGCCTTGTTTACCAAGAGCAAGGTGCTTACTGCCTGTAAAAGATTCACTTTAATGAATTAAACATAGAGGAGACATAAGTGAAGAGCACATCAATAAAAAAACTTTAAGCTGCAAGAGTGAGTCTCCATTTACAACTTGAAGGGGAACCATTTTACAGAAAATTGCCTCAAAATGACGAATGTGACCAAGGAATGAGTTTGTGGCTCTTTCTCACTGTGTTTAGTTTAGTTTAGTTTATAATTTATAGTTAATAAATTTATAGTTTGTTCTAATTTAGTTTAGTTTAGTTTAGTTTAGTTTAGTTGGGAAGAAGGTATTGGATCCTGAAAACGATAACATCCAGTTTCATGAGCAGCTTCTTCCCTACAAATATTAGGCTATTAAACACTACAACTTCCAAATAAGCTCTGAACTACATATACGCTCCATGGGGAGGAGCGAATGCCACCTGAACACAAGTCGTGGTCTGATCAACCATGGCTGGGTCGCCTGGGTGAGGGTGTCTGAAGTTGAAAGACACGAAACACCAAATGACCCCAGGTTACATCACTGATGATGTGTTCAGGAGCATCTATCGATGTATTTGTATCAATCAGAGTCATAGAGTCATGGAGTGATACAGTGTGGAAACAGGCCCTTCGGCCCAACTTGCCCACTCCTCCCAGCTACACGAGTCCCACTTGCCATCTCCCTCCAAACCTGTCCTATCCATGTACCTGTCTAACTGTCTCTTAAACGTTAGGATAGTCCCAGCCTCAACTACCTCCTCTGGCAGCTTGTTCCATACACCCACCACCCTTTGTGCGAAAAAGTTACCCCTTGGATTCCTATTAAATCTTTCCCCCTTCACCTTGAAACTATGTCCTCTGGTCCTCGATTCCCCTACTCTGGGCAAGGGACGGTGCATCTACCCGATCTATTCCTCTCATGATGTTGTACACCTCTATAAGATTACCCCTCATCCTCCTGCGATCCATGGAATAGAGACCCAGCCTACTCAACCTCTCCCTATAGCTCACACCCTCTAGTCCTGGCAACATCCTTGTAAATCTTTTCTGAACCCTTTCAAGCTTCACAATATCTATAGGGCACCATCTTTCCTATAACATGGTGCGCAGAACTGAACACAATATTCTAAATGCGGTCTCACCAACGACGTATACAACTGCAACATGACCTGCAAACTTCTATACTCAATACTCGTACTGATGAAGGCCAAAGTGCCAAAAGCCTTTTTGACCACCTTATCCACCTGCGACTCGACCTTCAAGGAACCCTGCACCTGTACTCCTAGATCCCTCTGCTCTACAACACTACCCAGAGGCCTACCATTTACTGTGTAGATCCTGCCCTTGTTCAGCGTCCCAAAATGCAACACCTCACACTTCTCGGTAATAAATTCCATCAACCATTCCTCCACCCACCTGGCCAATCGATCCAGATCCTGCTACAATCTTTCACAACCATCTTCTCTATCTGCAAATCCCCTCACTTTTGAATCATCAGCAAACTTGCTAATCTTGCCCTGTATGTTCTCATCCAAATCATTGATGTAGATGACAAACATTTACAGGCCCAGCACCGAACCCTGAGGCACACCACTAGTCACAGGCCTCCAGTCCGAGAAGCAACCTTCCACCATCATCTTCTGCTTCCTTCCATGTAGCCAATTTGCTATCCATTCAGCTATTTCTCCTTACTTTGAGAGGGGCAGCAAAATTGCTGAATGAGATCTTGTCCATGTATTATGAGACACTTTATAATATGCATTCTCTAGATGGTGCTCAAACAATGAGACAAAAACTAGTCTCACATATTTCTGGAAAGCAAACCCAACATATTCCATAATGCACACTTAAAAATCAATACTTGTCTCTTTGTCACAGAGATTATGACATTCTCCAGTCAACTGTCATAATATTGACTGACTATGTAGAAAACATCCATCATTTTATGAAAGATATTCAAGAACGCACATTAACTTCAGCTACAGATACGTCAGTTGCTTGTCGAAGGAGAGGGTTCTTTATCTGTACATTCAAGAGACTTGATTGTGAGGTCTGTGATAATGAGTCACTTAACATCAAGCAAAGCAAGCAAGCAATGGCTATTTAACCCTTCCCGACCTTTACACTTGAGGGTAAATGCAACATTCCTGCCATTTCACTACATACTGAGATTTAACGACCCAATGAAGATCAAATTAAGAATCCTCTCCATTCCAAGTAGCGCAAGCACTCACTGAATCCATTTAGGGAGTTCTTGAATGTGCTGCTGGAAATATCTAACACAATATAATGATAGAACCAGACAAGAAAATACAGGAGGACACAAAGTGCTGGAGTAAGTCAGAGGGTCAAGCTCTGGAGAACATGGACAGGTGATGTTTTGGGTTGGGATCCTTCTTCAGAATGATTGCGGGATGGCAGGGGGTGAAAAGAAAGCTGGAAGAGAGAGAGAGGCAGGATAGTTTAAATAGATGAGAAGGTGGAGAAAAGCATGGCAGATAATAGGTGAACTGAGGCAACAGGGATTTTAGATAGTTGGAACAAAGGCCAGTGAGCTTTCTTTAAGCAATAATAAGTAAAGGGTAGGAAATGTAACAGAGTGAAACACTTAATTTAAGAACTTGATGGGTGAACATAGAGAAATAAAAATGTTTATTGTAAAGTACAATGGAATATTTAAGACCTCAAAAGACTGAATTTTAGGAGCTGCTACTCCACTATGTTGTCCACTACCCTGGGCTTGCTGCTTCCGCAGGCTCTCAGTAAAACAACACCTCAATTTTAAAAAGAACCCCCTTGCTTCTGAATAGACTCCATTGTCTTACATCTCCCACTTTCTTGGTCTCCTTCATCCCAGGACACATGCGCTCCTAAAATTCAGTCATTTGAGGCCTTAAACATTCCATTATATATTCCATTAGCTCATTATATTGTGTTAGATATTTCCTGCAGCACATTCAGGAACTCCCTAAATGGATTCAGTGAGTGCTTGCGCTACTTGGAATGGAGAGGATTCTTAATTTGATCTTCATTGCGTCGTCAACTCTTAGTACGCAGTGAAATGGCAGGAATTTTGCATTTACCCTCAACGGTAAAGGTCAGGGAGGGATTAAATAGCCATTGCTTGCTTGCTTTGCTTGAT
Organism: Amblyraja radiata; assembly: GCF_010909765.2. NCBI lineage: Eukaryota > Metazoa > Chordata > Chondrichthyes > Rajiformes > Rajidae > Amblyraja > Amblyraja radiata. Next base: position 71,872,278 of record NC_045964.1, read on the forward strand.
ATTAAGCAAATATCCTATAGCGGAGGATCTTTGATATTAAGTGACTCATTATCACATACCTCTCTTGAAGTCTCTTGAATGCACAGATAAAGCACCCTTTCCTTCGACACCCTTCCTCTCTCTTAGCCTCAGATGCTGTCTGTTTGGAGTTTGCATGTTAACCTTGTGACTGCATGGGCTTCCCTTGAGTGCTTTGCTTTCCTCCGACATCCAAAAAAAGATGTGCTGGTAGTTTAATTGATTAGCATTAATTCTCCATAGTATAGGTAGGTGGATGAAAAATCAAGGGGTGTTGATGGGTATGCGAGAAAGAATATGCTGGGATAGTGTTAATCTTCGGGGATCACTGGTCGGCGCGGTCTCAGTAGGATGAAGGGCTGTTTCCGCGCTGTATCTCAAAAACTAAAAATAAACTACATTTGTGATCACAGCAAACTGCAACTTACACGAGTAAATTCTTTATGAGTTGAACAACAAAACTGAAATCCTGTGATTTGAGTTGCATGCTTGAAAGCTAATTATATAACCTATTGGAGAGAAGGAATGGGTGATGTTTCGGGTTGAGACTTTCAGACTGTGGTAGTCTTCTTCCAACTTCTTGCCTCAGTCTGAAGAAGTGTCTCAACCCGAAACGTCACCCATTCCGTCTCTTTAGAGATGTTGCCTGGCCGCTGATTATCTCCAGCATTTTGTGTCTATCACCAGAATAAACTCTTTGAGCCAAATTAACTCCTTCCATGTTATATGGAAATCGTATTGTAAATATGATGCAAACCATAATGTTTTTGTTGATAATCACTACAAAACTTACACTCTGCCTTTGCCGTGTTAATTTCAGCACTTCATAAGTCTCATTACATTGGAATTTATTCAGCACTGTATAGTTTTTAAATAACATATTTTACTTTAGCTTTCTATCTCTTGTATCTTTCTCTCACAAACATACTTCCCCTTCCAAATTTTTATTTGATTTCATTATTTAAATTCCTTTCATGATATGAATCTAATTGATATACTCTCTCCATTTTAATGAATTTAACTATTTGATTGTCCTTTGTTTGCCTACACCATGGATAGCACGCAGAGGGTCTCGTGTTGGATTAAACATCCAAGTTTTCACCTGAAATGTCACTGAATCTCTGAAGGAACAGTTAAAGGAGGATAGCAAAGAACTGCAGATGCTGGTTTACATCAAAGACAGGCACAAAATGCTGGAGTAACTCAGCGGGACAGGCAGCATCTCTGGAGAGAAGGAATGGTGACGTTTCAGGTCGAGATTCTTCTTCAAACTAATAGTCAGGGGAGAGGGGAACTAGATATACGGAAGGGTACAAAGAGCATTTAATGTGTGAAAAGGTGAGATCAAAGCAGACGATGATCAAGAAAATGTACAATGGTTCATTGTTGGCTTTGGGGAAGGTGACAACGAGGCATACAAAATTATGGGCCTGACTCGCTTGGGCGTCATTCGCGCGTCATTTACGCCACATCATTTGCGCGTCCCGACGCATGACACGTGCATCGTTACATGCACGTGATGCGCGCATGGTGCCCCAGGATTTTTGGATGTACAAAATCTTCACGCGCCATCTGCGTGACGCGCAAATGACGCCCAAATGGGACAGGCCCTTTAATCAGGAACACAGTGACACTAGTGTGAGACCAAAGGTGGGGGAGGGATGGAGGAAGAGAGAGAGACCCAATCTTTGCTTTCCCTCTATCTCTGTCACTCCCCCACCCTAGTTCTCCTACCAGTCCCTATTCTCCTGATTCATACGACATTCAAAGCTGGTGGTGTATATGATGCAAGGTGGAGAGGTGACAAACACATCTCCTCCTTCACTGTTAGAATTGCAAGAGTTACAGACTTTGCCCAGGCTAGATGCCACATGACAAAGGGAACACGGTCTATTCTATTCAAACCAGAGGAAACAAAAATTCTGCGGACAAAAAATTCCAAGCACATCAATCCTCCAAGTTGCCTTTTTCATCGAATTCCTAAGAAATAACCATGTCGGATATTTGAACAGCTTTATTTTAACATTAGGTGAATGTGTGTGAATCGTTGCCTTTGAGGAAAGCCAGATGGATGAATAAAATGCATTGCAGTTACCAGGTCTGACTGATACTTCTTTTCTTTAACTTAAAGGGTACGAAGGTCACATAGGATCTGAGGTTGTGAGTTAACTATCCTTGCCAGACTTTCCCCTGGGACACTTTACAGCCAGAACAGATTAAAATGCTCTGGTGCCACTACATCTTTGCATTAACTTTGTCCTTCCAAAAATGAATTGTCATGTATAATAGCAAAACATTTAATCATTGATATAGTACAGGGGTGGGGAACCTGTGGCCTTAAAGCCGCAAGCAGCTTGCTAGGCCATTAAGTGCAGCCTTTTGAATGAATCCAAATTTTGTAGAACAAATCCTTTTATTTTAATTAATATGATTTTGTTCGTCTTTTATTATTTTAATTTTAATATTAAAATGAACGTATTTAAAATAGTTTTAAAAATATTTAAAAAGTGTAAAAGAAGATTCAACGAAATAATCTTCCCCGACTGACGGCCACAATTAAAACATTAGTAAGTCATGAGGGCTATTTTAACACCTGTTATGCTCATGATTTAGTTCTAATGCGAATCTAGAATGTATGTTATGCTCCCTGCCTGACTGGCGCCACCACCGCCTGAGGCTGGTTGAAGAGAGGGAAAATGTCGGGGAGAATCCGCTGGGCGTCCAGTCTTCAGTATTATCAACTTTTGATAATGGCTTTCCATTTGAAGTTGAATTGTTGAAAATGAAAAATGTGCTTTGGAAATATATATAATTAAAAATCTAATCTTGACCACTTCCTGTTTGCGCTGTATATCGTTTATAGAAAAAAAAAACAATTTGGTGGCCTTGCACCCTGCTTGAAATGGCATGAAACTGCACTTGAATTTGGTGGCCTTGCACCCTGCTTGAAATGGTATGGAACTGCACTTGAGTTTGGTGGCGTTGCACCCTGCTTGAAATGGTATGGAACTGCACTTGAGTTTGGTGGCCTTGCACTCTGCTTGAAATGGCAGGAAACTGCACTTGAATTTGGTGGCCTTGCATCCTGTTTGAAGTGGCATGAAGCTGCACTTGAGTTTGGTGGCCTTGCATCCTGCTTGAAGTGGCATGAAGCTGCACTTGAGTTTGGTGGCCTTGCGCCCTGCTTTAAGTGGTAGGAAACTGCATTTGAATGTGGTGGCTTTGCACCTTGCTTGAAGTGGTGGGCAACTGCACTTGAATTTGGTGACCTTGCACCCTGCTTGATGAAAGAAGAGGAAGTATGGACACTTTTGAAAAATATAAAAGTGAATAAGTCTCCAGGTCCTGACAGGATATTCCCTAGGGCATTGAGGGAAGTTAGTGTAGAAATAGCAGGGGCTATGAAAGAAATATTTCAAATGTCATTGGAAACGGGAATGGTACCGGAGGATTGGCGTACTGCGCATGTTGTTCCATTGTTTAAAATGGGGTCTAAGAGTAAACCTAGCAATTATAGACCTGTTAGTTTGACGTCACTGGTGGACAAATTAATGGAAAGGATACTTAGAGATAATATATATAAGCATCTGGATAAACAGGGTCTGATTAGGAACAGTCAACATGGATTTGTGCCTGGAAGGTCATGTTTGACTAATCTTCTTGAATTTTTTGAAGAGGTTACTAGGGAAATTGATGAGGGTAAAGCGGTGGATATTGTCTATATGGACTTCAGTAAGGCCTTTGACAAGTTTCCACATGCAGTTGAACAGAGGGATCTAGGAATAACTGTGCATAGTTCCCTGAAGGTGGAATCTCATGTAGATAGGGTGGTAAAGAAAGCATTTGGTGTGCTGACCTTTATAGATCAGAGAATTGAGTATAAAAGTTGGGATGTAATGTTAAAATTGTACAAGGCATTGGTGAGACCAATTCTGGAGTATGGTGTACAATTTTGGTTGCCAAATTATTGAAAGATGGCAACAAAATAGATAGAGTACAGAGGATATTTACTAGAATGTTGCCTTGGTTTCAGCAACTAAGTTACAGAGAAAGGTTGAACAAGTTAGGTCTTTATTCTTTGGAGCGCAGAAGGTTAAGGGGGGACTTGATAGAGGTCTTTAAAATGATGAGAGGGATAGACAGAGTTGACGTGGATAAGCTTTTTCCATTGAGAGTAGGGAAGATTCAAACAAGAGGACATGATTTGAGAATTAAGGGACATAGGTTTAGGGGTAACATGAGGGGGAACTTCTTTACTCAGAGAGTGGTAGCTGTGTGGAATGAGCTTCCAGTGGAAGTGGTGGAGGCAGGTTCGATTTTTATCATCTAAAAATAAATTGGATAGATATACGGACGGGAAAGGAATGGAGGGTTATGGTCTGAGTGCAAGTAAATGGGACTAGGGGAGAATAAGTGTTCGGCACGGACTAGAAGGGCCGATATGGCCTGTTTCCGTGATGTAATTGTTATATGGTTATATGGTTATAAACTACATTTTCAAACCAACCACATTTTCAAACCAATCACATTTTCATTCTCAAACTTCATTTTCAAACCAACCACATTTTCAAACCAACCATATTTTCAGTTTCAAACCAACCACATTTTCATTTTCAAACCAACCACATTTTCAAACCAACCACATTTTCATTTTCAAACCAACCACATTTTCAAACCAACCACATTTTCATTTTCAAACCAACCACATTTTCACTTTCAAACAAACCACATTTACATTTTCAAACCGGGGCCAAGGAAAGAGCGTTCACGTCGCGGCCCTGTTTCAACCAATCTTTCCACCACCACGCACAAGAAGCACAAGAAGCGCAAGACAGACACCATTGTGCAGATGCCGAGAAGTGTGTTCAGCTCTGGCTGAACAACTTCTAATCTTGTGTGTGGACTCGATAAGAAGAAGAAGATTTTCAAACCAACCACATTTTCAAACCAACCAATATTTTCAAACCAACCACATTTTAATTTTCAAACCAACCACATTTCCAAACCAATCACATTTTCAAACCAACAAAATTTGCATTTTCAATCCACATTTTCATTTTCAAACTTCATTTTCAAACCACATTAAGGGCACTCACATGTCAGTAAAACCACACTCACAGTTTAGTAGACATGTGTTCAGTGTTTAGTATTATTCACAGCTCAGACTGAGAGTTGTGCCCTCTCGCTCCCGCATCTTGCAGACAGAGGCACGTCCACACATCTGGATTTTATAGTCCCTCCTCCTCCCACCAGAAGGGGTGTGGCCTACATGGTGTGATTGACAGGAGAGAGAATCTCAAAATTCTTTAAACATTAATAAGTCTTTTATTTTTCGTCGATGGGAAAAATCCTCTAGCCCTGACTGCTGGAGGGGGAATCTGAGTAAGGTGGCCAAAAATCACAGCCGTAAGTGGTAGCGTTTTTTCTAAAATCTATATACGGTGCAAACAGGAAGTGGTCAAGCTTAGACTTTTAATTATATAGACAACAAATAAAAGTGCATCAGGTAAGGGCTAATGTTGCATATCAATTTTGTAAGAAGAAAACAGTTCACAAAGAGGCAGGAGCATATGTTCAATATACATTTTATAATTTCCTAATGAAAGTTAAGTGATTCAGAGTTTCAGGATTGTCTGTCTGCAAATTTGAAGATAATTATTTGATCGCACACACTGATTACTTACAGCTGCTTTTGGCAACTATGCCTCACCAGCAAATAGATACATCGGCACAGTGGCACGACAGTAAAGCTACTACCTTACGCTGCCAAAGACCTGGGTTCGATCCTAACTATGGGTGCTTGTCTGTACGGAGTTTGTACGTTCTCCCCATGACCTGCGTGGGTTTTCTCCAAGATCATTGGTTTCCTCCCACACTCCAAAGACGTACAGGTTTGTGGAATAATTGGCTAATTGGCTTATTGGTATCAATGTAAAATTGGCCCTAGTGTGTGTAGGGTAGTGTTACTGTGCAGGGATTACTGGTCAGTGTGGACTCGGTGGACCGAAGGGCCTGTTTCCGTGCTGTATCTCTAAACTAAACTAAACTAAACTAAACTAAAATTAACATTCTTTTAATGTAAACATCTTTGTAGGCTCTGTGGAAATTATTGTGCAAATTAATTGTAAAGATAATTATTTCAGTTTTCAAAATGCTCTCATCTGTACCTGCAATGTTGATTAAAAACAGATAAAACTTGTATTTAATTTAATCTTTTGAAATTTCTGCATAACCTATTGTCCTGTAAACAATTCTTGCAATCAACGATGATACATTCATTTTCTCCTCTTAACAACAAATCTGGCGCCATACTATTTCAATTCCAGGTTTTCCATTTAAATAGACAACTTGAAAAATGTTCTCTTACCTCTTGTGTTAACAATTAATCTCTAATCAATCCTCCCCCTTCTTTTCTCTCTTGGGCATTCCCCCAGACAGACAGCCGTGAGGGGGTGGGGGTGGAAACAAAGGAGGACCTTGCGTGAAGGAACGGTGGCTGGGAGGGGTGGAGGGAGGAGGGAGGGTGGGGAGAACAAAGGAGAAGCTGGCGTGGAGGGTACCGCCGTGAGGGGGGATAGAACAAAGGAGGACCTGGCACGGGATACTTTGAATCTTTGTCAGCACCCTTTATGTGGCGACTATTTGCATACCTTTGGGGTACGCAAGCAAAGAATTTCACTGTAACTTGTCACATGTGGTTATAAAATATTCATTAATTCAGTGTCAAGGATGATGTGCTTCTACTCCAATTATGTGGATTCTGAAGAAAGACACAAAATGCAGGAGTAACCCAGCTGGACAGGCAGCATCTCTGGATAGAAAGGTGACGTTTTGGGTTGAGACCCTTCTTCAGACTGTCAGAGGAGAGGGAGATACAAAGACAATGAAGTGTAAGGTGTGAAAACAAGACGAAGGGGGTGGAGATCAAGGAAAATGTAGAATAGATCATTGTTAGCTAGAAGAAGGTAACAACAACGCAGAGATAAAATGTAAACTCGGATGTGGATTCTGAGTAGATTGAAGAGTATGCAAAATGTGAAAATGCTCAACAGGTCACATACAAACTTCTGAAAGAGAAAGAAAATAAAAAGATCAGGTCAAATACCCTTCATCAAAACACTGTTGGTTCCATTGGCTTTCAGTTCTGCTGAAGGTAGGTATGTTACAATACTTACCTTCAGCGGCGCTGCAATTCTGCCACTGGCCGTGTGCGCGATTTTGGCGTGATTGAGGGGGGGGTGCGGGGTTAAAAACGCGGTTTTTTTCCGACCTGGTCCTGGATTATATTTTGTTGGAGTGCAAGATTTTGCTAAAGAATCGTTCCGACGGCTGTTCTGTGTGTTTTTAAAAAAAATTCGCCCGACAAGTTAATCGCTGGAGTGATTTTAAAATCAGCTTCTGAAGCCGTCAACGCCGACAACGGGGCCAGATTTTATGTAGGGGACAGGTAAAAGAAAGTAGTTTATTTATATGTATAAAAGTGTTTCTTAAGATGCATTTAATTCACATTTTAAGTTGCGAAACGGTGATTTTTTTCCCCGAAGAACCGGCAGTGTTTTTACTGCCGATATGGGGGACTAAAATCACCGCAACCTCAACGTTCCAAATGGTCGCGTTCCAGAAAATCCCACTCGCAAGCTAATTTAAATGGCCATTAATTTACAGGTATTAAACATTAAATTCCTTCCATTTGGCCTATAAACCCATGACAATGAGATTTTAAAATTATGTTATATTGTGAATTCTTGTGTGAATGTTATTGGACACTTAGGCTATTTAAAAATGTTAATCTATTCTTAAGAAATGGATAGATGTTTAGATCTAGTAATTGAATTTTGTAATTAGCTACAATTAGGTAACTAACTAATTATATGCTTTAATTTCAAGTCATCTAAGTTTGATTGTTTCATATTTGTTTCAGAATGCTTCAATCTATAATAACTGAAAATTCCTTTCAGTTCTCTTAAATTTTAAGAAAGTTATGGGCTTTTAAATGTTCTCAATCACAGTTTTTGTGTTAAGTCAATGAAAAAGCAATAGGGAACAAGATGCCAATTTCCGAGTATGAAAATTGCCATAACTTTTTAATACTGAAGATATGAAAGTGAATTAGGTGTCAAATTAAACTTATTTTTATGCTTTATCTGATCGGATAAATTAAAGACTTGATTTTTAAAATCTCAAAATTGTGTAACATTGCTACTGAAGGGCCTTTGATCCAAAGCATGAATTATATTTATCTCTCTCTTCCTCCCCTAACCTTCCCCTCCCTCTCCATCCACATTTCTTCTTCCGAATTCACAATTTGCAACTCTTCAATACTTTTTGTCTCACACCATCTGTTTTAATCTCTGGCCTTTGTTCCAACTATCTACCTGTCAACCAGAGCCTTGAGTTCAATCCTGACTACAGCTGCTGTCCTTATGGAGTTTGTGCATTCTCCTTGTGACCACGTGGGTTTCTTTTCTGGGTGCTCCAGTTTCTTCCCACATTCCAAATACGTACAGGTTTGTAGGTTAATTAGCCTCAGTAAGTTGTAAAAGTGTAGGTTAATGTACTGGATAATCACTGGTCAGCATGGACTTGATGGGCAGAAGAGCCTGTTTCTACATTAAGTACTCAATGCTGGTACAAAACATGGCTGTGACAAAGTTCCCATTTTAGTATTCTATATATAAGGTCAGAATTACAAGTTACATGAAATGGGTAGGAAGGAACTGCAGATGATGGTTTAAACCAAACCAAAGATAGACACAAAATGCTGGAGTAACTCTGCGGGACAGGCAGCATCTCTGGAGAGAAGGGATGGGCGATGTTTCGGGTCGAGACCCTTCTTCAGACTGAAGAAGGGTCTCAGACTGAAGAAGGGTCTCGACCAGAAACGTCACCCATTCCTTCTCTCCAGAGACGCTGAGTTACTTCAGCATTTTGTGTCTACCTTTGGTTACATGAAATATCAGGGCAATGGCCAACTACAGGATTGAACCTTGTGTGGGTGGTGTTAGGTACGTTCTTTTTGATCATGCTCAGAGTCCAGTGGCAGTTTTCAAGATTTCTTTATTCACAGCTTGAAGTTGTTACATACCTAGGACAGCAAAGACAAGACAAACTAAAAGACCTGCAAAACACAGTTTAAAGACCACAGAGCACAGCAGAATAGCCTTTCTTATCTACAGAAGAAAATTAGTCTATGAATGTCCATGGCACATCTTGCTGCCTCAAAACCAATCACCCAGATTGTGGCCCTTCCACATTAGTCCTGACCTCAGGGGGTCGACAATACCTTCTTCTTAATAAGGGGTTGTTGTTCACAATTCTGCCTAGGTTTTATTGATTTCAGCCGGTTCAGGCTAAGTAGCTGGTCTCGAGTTACTTGAGGTTACAGCCTGTTTCTTTGTCCCTGGGCTCAAGTTCACACACTATTCTTTTCAAGGAGTAGCAGGTTTCTCTTGAACAATTCTCTGCAAAGCCCCACAGGTGGTCACTCCGAAAGGCAAGAGAGGGAATGGAGAATTGAAAACATCGGAGACACAGCATGAAGAGATAAGTTGGCACAATATTTTAATTAATTGGGATGTAATTGTTGGGAAATCCAGATGATCAGATAAATTATGATCGTTTTTCACGCAGAAGACATCTTTAATGGGAAAAATTCACATCCTTACCTTTTCACCGAATCCCTTCATCTCATTCCCCTCAGAAGCACATCCGACATTCTTGTTCACACAGATCTGCTCAGTGAATTGGTGCTGAAATTCAGAAGCATTTCTGCTTCAAACAAAGGGCAGCATGGTGGCACAACGGGAGAGTTGTTGACTTACAGCGCCGGAGAACCGCGTTCGATCCTGACTACGGGTGTTTGTCTGTATGGAGTTTGTACGTTCTCCCCGTGACCTGCGTGGATTTTCCCTAGGTGCTCCGGTTCCTTACAACACTCCAGGTCTGTAGGTTAATTGGCTAGGTATCATTGTAAATTGTGCCTATTGTGTGTAGGATAGTGCTAGTGTGCGGGGATCGCTAGTCGTGCAGACAGTGGGCCGAAGGGCCTCTTTCCGCAATGTATCTCTAAACTAAACTAAACTAAACTAAGCTTTGTAATTTCACACTTTAAATGTAGCATTAAAGTATGCTAGTGAATGTCTGAAATAACAGAGTTAGACTGTTGTCTGATAATTGCACCAATGTCTTTGTCCTATAGTCTCACGCTTAATCTAACTCGACACTTCCTAATTAAACCATGTTCATTAGTAATTTGTTACTTCTGCTTTTTGCCTGTTTTCCACATTACCGCTCCCGACACAGGGTTCTTTCCCCCTTAGACACAGTCTCTCATCCATTCCTTCTTTGATGTTTATAGTATGTGTTAAATATATGGTTTAGTATTCTTTAGCATGTTTTATGTGAGGTTGTGCGGTGGGGAGTTGGGGGAAACTTTCTTTAATCTCTTACCGCGACAGAGATGCGATTTTTTTCCGTATCGTATCTCCGTCCGCACTGCGGCCTAACATCGTGGAGTTGGCGGCCTCTGCTGGAGATTGACTTTGGGAGTTCCAACTGCAGGAGCCTGCGGTCCTAACATTGTGGAGCTGATGGTCACTGTCGGGGATCGACCTTGGAGCTCCAACCTCGGGAGCCTGCGGACTTGAACATCGTGGAGCTCGCAGCCTCTGGTTAGTGACCGACTTTGGGAGCTTCAAGCCGCAGGAACTTCGACCGCCCCGAAGCGGGAACTTCGATCGCCCCGACTGAGCATGGTTCGACTGCCCCGACCGCGGGAGAATAAAGAGGGATGAAGATTAGACTTTATTGCCTTCCATCACAGTGAGGAATGTGGTGGATGTGAATGTTAACTTATGTAGTTGTGTGTCTTGTTGCTTTGTTTAGTATGGCTGTATGGTAAATCGAATGTCACTGTACCTTAACTGGTACACGTGACAATAAAATACCTTTGAACCTTTGCACCTTTGAAAGCTGGAGTAATTCAGCAGGTCAGACAGCAGTACTGGAGAAAATGAATAGGTGACATTTCGGGTCAAGACCCTTCTTCTTTCCAGCTTGCATGGTTCCCGATTGTAATTGTCTTTGCCTTCTGCCGATCTCTTTTGGCCTTCCACCTGTTTCAATGTTTTCCCATTAGTCTATCTCTCCCCATTGCCCTGCACATTGGGCTACGACTTTTACTTTTTATTGATAGCCAGTTTTCTTATAATTTTTCTGCTCACTTTGATGAGTACCATATGATAGCTGAGGCTCCAAAGCCTGTCAAATATTGTCCCATAAGAGTTACGTTGGGCCTCTTCAACTTTTGTCAAAACAAAGTCTGAATGAAATAAGCCAACTATCAAGAACAATGTTCAGATAATGAATCACATCCAGGAAAAATGTAAGCTACACCCAGAATAAATGGAATACAGATTGAGACCATGTAGAAAAGTTAACGTTTTGTTGAATTATGTAATTCAGATAATAATTACACAACAATAGCTTATTATGCATCATTTCCTCTTTCAATCTGACTTATTTCCTTAACATGAATAAATATAAGATCATCACTATTTACTGTTTACCACCTGATGAGTTGATGTTAATTCATGCTTTGTAAAATCCATAGTGATAACAGCCTGTCCATAATGATAAGTCTGAAGAAGGGTCTCGACCCAAAACGTCACCAATTCCTTTTCTCCAGAGATGCTGCCTGATCCGCTGAGTTACTGCAGCTTTTTATGTCTATCTTTGGTTTAAATCAGCATCTGCAGTTCCTTCCAACACATGATAACAGGAAAGATTGGAACTATGCAGATGAACACTCAGCAGCTGAAAGAGAAAATGTGGATATTATTTCAGGTGTGTGAGCCTCAGTCAAACCTCAAATGGATAAAGGATCAACTTGGATTTGTCATTCGTGGACCAGGAGGTCAATTAGACTTTCTACTTTACACTTTAGACTTTAGAGATACAATGTGGAAACAGGCCCTTCAGCCTACCAAGTCCACGCCGACCAGCGATCACCCATACACCAACACTATCCTACACACCAGGGACAATTTACAATTTCCTCAAGCCAACTAACCCACACACCTGCACATCTTTGGAGTGTGGGAAAAACCAGAGCACCTGGAGAAAACCAACGCAGTCACAGGGACAAGGTACATAATCCGTACAGACAACACTCGATGTCAGGATCGAACCTGAGTCTCTGGCGCTGTAAGGCAGCAACTCTACCGCTGTTCAAACAACAATAAATGAATTATTTGTCAAAGTTAAACAAGTCACGTTGAGGTCCAAGTCCTATTTGTAAGGATTCAGTGGAATGCATGAAAGAAAGCTGTGGTCGCACTTAGTCTAATGGACTAAAGAGGTTTGATAGCCTGAATCCCGATTCTATTATGGAGTACACTATTTGTTCAGTTGGAAATCTGGAGACAAGCTGTTGCCAAAATAGAAATTAAACATGAAAGCGATTCAGGATCATTTGTTTTCTGAATAGATGTTAGTGGTCCATTTAAGCCCCATTATATGGTGGGCCAAAGTAGCACAGCAAATCTAGAAGGTAGACAAAAGTGCTGGAGAAACTCAGCGGGTGCAGCAGCATCTATGGAGCGAAGGAAATAGGCAACGTTTCGGGACAAAACCCTTCTTCAGACTGATGTAGGGTGGGGGAGGCGGGGAGAAGAAAGGAGAAAGGAAGAGGAGGAGCCCGAGGGCTGAGGGTGAGCTGAGAAGGGGAGGAGACAGCAAGGGCTACCGGAAATTGGAGAAGTCAATGTTTATGCCGCTAGGGTGCAGGCTGCCCAAGCGGAATATGAGGTGCTGCTCCTCCAATTTCCGGTGGTGCTCACTCTGGCCATGGAGGAGGCCCAGGACAGAAAGGTCGGATTCGGAATGGGAGGGGCAGTTGAAGTGCTGAGCCACCAGGTGATCAGGTTGGTTAATGCAGACCGAGCGGAGGTGCTGGCCTCCTCCATAGCCAGAGGAGCACCCTAGTACATAAAAATTTACTTCTCCAATTTCCGGTAGCCCTTGCCGTCTCCTCCCCTTCTCAGCTCTCCCTCAGCCCTTGCCTATTTCCTTCGCTCCATAGATGCTGCAGCACCCGCTGAGTTTCTCCAGCACTTTTGTCTACCTTCGATTTTCCAGCATCTGCAGTTCCTTCTTAAATAGCAAATCTGGACTCCACTCCAAGAGAGATTGTTCTATAACACATATCTAGAGCTCCCAAACTACATTGGGGACCACTGGAACACCATAGTCAATAGACCAACAAACAAAGTGGCACCATAAATAGCCAATTATCAACGGATAATTACAATTAAAATAAGGCTGGTCACTGGTCAGGTCAGGGGGAGTTCCCACCACCAGGTGTACCATGTAATCCCGTGCTACCTGCTCCATGGCCGGATAGTCGGCGACTAAACTGTCTCCCCCACCTGGTTTTCCAGGTGAGGAGGGGGCTGTGGACCCCCAGCAGGACCAAAAACAAGACCTGTCAAAGGGCGGATGAGCTCCTAGCGAGCCAACGGCCATCCACACTTCAGTAGAAGTTGCGATTGCGGTCGTACGTAGCACCGTGCCCGTTGATGTTCTCATCGATGATGATGATGGTTATAGAAAGAAACCTAAAATTAATTCACCCGTGAACACCCTGATAAAGTGGAAATGAGACTCAAGAAACCGCAGACTCAAGAAACCGCAGACTCAATGCAGACTCAAGAAACCGCAGATGCTGAATCTTGAACTAAAAGCCTAGTGCTGAAGGAAACCTGCGGGTCAGGCAGCATCTAAGGGAAATGGACTGGCGACGTTTTGTGTCAGGGCTCTATTTATGGAGTGAGGGGAGAGAGCCGGAAAAGAGAGGTGGTGGTCGTGGGACAAAGCCTGGAAAGTGATAGATGGATACAGGTGGAAAGACGTGATTAGCAGATGAAAGAGGTAAGTGGCAAAGGCTACAGAGGTAAAAGGAAACAAAAGGTGTCAGATATAGAAGGGAGCGGAAGAGTAAAATGTAAAACCAGAGGGAAGGATATGGGTGTAAGGGGACAGGGGGGAGGGTGCAGATGGGGGACTGAAAGGGAAATTGGGGACGGGGATGGGAGATGAGCTTAGGGAGGAGGGGAAAAGAGGAAGGTGACTGAGGTGGTAGGAGATGGTAGGAGAAATGTGTGTGCACTGTGATAGGGTGGAAGGGCGAGAGAGAGGTGGGTAGTGGGGATATTACTGAAAACGTAAAATGCAATGTTCATGCCACTGGGTTGTGAGTTACACTGTGTTTTTGATTTTCTGTTTTTGGATTGAATTCTGTTTTTAATTTGTGTCTCTGTGATGTCTTTTTTACCTGTTCTATTCCGATTATATGTTTTTATTCCGATTACTATGTAAGGTGTCCTTGAGATGTCTGAAAGGCGCCCATTAAATAAAATGTATTATTATTATTATTACCCAAGCAGAATATGAGGTGTTGGTCCTCCAGTTTGCATATGGCTTCACTCTGGCATTGGAGATGGCCAAGGACAGAAAGGTCAGTATGGAAATTAGAAGGAGAGTTAATATGGTTAGCAACCAGGAGCTCCAGCAGGTCTTGATGACAGAGTACAAGGGTTCGGTGAAATGGCCGCCTAGTCTACACAGGGCCAATGCATATACTACAGTTCCCCCACCAGTTCAGTTCAGTTTAGTTCATTATCACATGTACCGAGGTACAGTGAAAAGCTTTTGTTGCGTGCTCACCAGTCAGCGGAAAGACAATTCATGATTACAATTGAACCATTTACAGTGTATAGGTACATGATAAGGGAATAACGTTTAGTGCAAGGTAAAGCCTGTAAAGTCCAATCAATGTTAGTCCGAGGGTTACCAATGAGGTAGGCAGTAGTTCAGGGCTGCACTTGAGTTGAGGTAGGATGGTTCAGCTGCCTGATAACAGCCTGACCAGTGTCTCCTCTCAAATGAACTGACCATATGATCAGCCACGATCATATTGAATGGCGGTGCAGGCTCGAAGGGCCGAATGGCCTACTCCTGCACCTATTTTCTATGTTTCTATGTTTCTATAATTAAACTTTTTTTCCAAATTATAACATAATAAACCTGAATAAAGAATGCAAATTAATTGTATTCGATGGAGATTTGAGTATAGGAGCAAGGAGTTTCTACTGCAGTTGTACAGGGTCTTGGTGAGACCACACCTGGAGTATTGTGTACAGTTTTGGTCTCCTAATCTGAGGAAGGACATTCTTGCCATAGAGGGAGTACAAAGAAGGTTCACCAGACTGATTCCTGGGATGTCAGGACTTTCATATGAAGAAAGACTGGATGGACTCGGCTTGTACTCGCTAGAATTTAGAAGACTGAGGGGGGATCTTATAGAAACTTACAACATTCTTAAGGGGTTGGACAGGCTAGATGCAGGAAGATTGTTCCCGATGTTGGGGAAGTCCAGAACAAGGGGTCACAGTTTAAAGATAAGGGGGAAATCTTTTAGGACTGAGATGAGAAAAACATTTTTCACACAGAGAGTGGTGAATCTGTGGAATTCTCTGCCACAGAATGTAGTTGAGGCCAGTTAATTGGCTATATTTAAGAGGGAGTTAGATATGTCCCTTGTGGCCTAAGGGATCAGGGGGTATGGAGAGAAGGCAGGTACATGATACTGAGTTGGATGATCAGCCATGATCATATTGAATGGCGGTGCAGGCTCGAAGGGCCGATTGGCCTACTCCTGCACCTATTTTCTATGTTTCTATGAATGAATAATACTGATTAGACAATTACCAGAGATGATCAGCTACTGAAAAATAAATTTGCTGCCATTGTCCAAATAACAGTTAATATTATCAACTATTAAACGCCGTGACCTTTGTCCAGACAAAGATTTATTTTCTCAGATACTTTCTCAGTAATTATATGAGGGTCCAGATTTGATGTGGTTTATTGAGATGAGTAATTCTCAGAGAATTCTGATTAATAGCTATAAAGACAAACAGCTCACATCATTTATTGCATTTAAACTCATTATTAAAACAGGAAATTATCTTGAACAGCAATAAATCTATTCACTATTTAGCTATTGACCATTTAAAAAAGCTGTTAATGAAGAGGTTCTATCATGTTTCCAAACTTCATAACGATATTTGATGAAGTTGTAATTTTTGAAGTTGTTTCTTAATTAAAATATCCGTTGACAAACAATTTAAATCATTTGAGTAGGAGCTAGAGACTGCAGATGCTGGAATCCTTCCCAAAAATGGAGAGTAGCTGGAGGAGCTCAAAGGGTCAGGCAGCATCTGTGGATGCTAATTATCAGACTCAATCTGTTCCATTTCCCTCCTCTGCCTGACCTATTGAGTTTCCACAGCTGCTCTCCTTTTGTAATTAAATAATTTATGTTAAAGTTGAAGGCAAACAACTGGCATTTACTAATTTTCAACTTTTTTTCCATTGCGTTCTATATTTATTTTCCAAAAGCTCAAAGCTATTTTCCTTAGAAACAATTGACGCGGTTAAACAGAAGCCTTGCAGGCTTTAGTAATCATGAGTGCTAGATTAATTGGTTGCTATTTGTACTCCTGACTGCTCTCCACTAAACCTTGCAAGCCTTAGGAATTTTGGGATGTCCCCAATAATTCTCACCAATTTCTATAGATGTGCCGTAGAAAGTATTTCATCAGGATGCATCACAGGATGGTTTGGGAACAGCTCCACCCAAGACCACAAGACATTGTAGAGAATTGCGGATGCAGCCCAGACCATCACACAAATCAACCTCCCTTCCACTGGCTCCATCTACACTTGACACTGCCTCGGCAAGATCACCAGCATCATCAAGGATGAGTCGCATCCCGGTCACTCCCTCTTCTCCCCTCTCCAATCAGGCAAGAGGTACAGAAGTGTAATAACACACATCTCCAGATTCAGGGGCAGTTTCCTTGCACTGTCATCATGCAACTGGATCATCCTAACAAAAACTAGTGTGGTCCTGAGTTGCCATCTATCTCATTGAAGATCCTTGGGCTACATTTAATTGGACTTTACTGGACTTTATCTTGCACTAAACATTATTCCCTTTATCATGTACCTGTACATTGTGGACGGCTCGATTGTAATCACTTTTTGTCTTTCTGCTGACTGGTTAGCATGCAACAAAAAGCTTTTCACTGTACGTCGGTACACGTGACAATAAACTTGACTAAACTAAACTAAACTAAGCTTCTGAAATACAATCGCAACTTCCCAATGTAGGTTGCACCATTAACTAGGAGAGACATACTTTTAAAGAAAAAATATACGATTAGATTACTACATAGGGGCAAAGTGACTGCAATCCATGGGGAACCAATAAAACTCATTGCCCATATGTCTAACAGCTTTAACATGTATGGGTCTGTCCCACTTAGGCAATTTTTCAGCAGACTGCCGGTGACCGTCAAGATGCCGGCAGTCGCCGGAAAAACCGGGAGCTGGAACGGCGACTGTCAGAGTGGAACACACACACACACACATCACAAAGGCGGGGGCCAGGGCAAGCAGGGGAAATGCTGTCTGAATTTCACACGGTGCAAAGCCAAGGTGATACGGACACACACCGCGATGACCAGGAGGGTTGGCACTGTATTTATGACGGCTAGCGCAGTGTACGGTAAGTCATCTTTTAGAGGGGGATAAAGGGGGGGGGGGGTAGAGGGGGGTGGATGAGAGGGGGGGGAGAGTGGGAGGGGGTGAGAAGGAGTGGAGACACTTTTAAGAAGCCAGATAACATTTAATAAGCCAGAGATAAACAGCTGTGAAGTTAGGCAGACATTTAACATTACCGGTTGGTTATTCTTGATTCTGAAAACTGCTGCTTACTTTTTTTTCCCCCAATAAGCCAATGGCAAAGGCGATTAACTAAAACTACCTACGACTACCTCCACTACCCATAACTACACGGCGACCCCACTTCAACTGTACCTACGACTACAAGATTATTAATTATCTCCATGGCGACCAATTTTTGGTCACAGGAAATGTTTCAACATGTTGAAATATTTGCGGCGACCATACTGAGGCCGCGACTAGTTCCCAGAATGCGGGAACTCCTCGCGACCATGAAGGAGACTCACCAGAGACCACCAGCAAACAGAGTCTCCTGCACTTGCCTAAAAAGTTGCCTAAGTGGGACAGGCCCATACGGCAATGCAAAGGAAATTATGAGAAAAGAACCATGTTCCCATTATTTGTTAAGACTGAGTATAAAGTCAATCAATTGTTTCCCATTTTTAATAAATCATTATTTGCTCAGATATAGCAACAAACTGCAGATGCTGGTATACAAAAAGTGCTGGAATAGTGCTGGAGTAACTAGCGCTGGAGTTACTCAGTTTATCAGGCTGCATCTCTGGGGAATATGGGTAGGTGACATTTCAGGTTGGGATGATTGTGGATGATCAGCCATGATCACATTGAATGGCGGTGCTGGCACGAAGGGCCGAATGGCCTACTCCTGCACCAATTGTCTATTGTCTATTGACCTTTAGAAGTAAATTAATTCACCAACAACAGTTTGTGTTACTTTGACCATTTTATGTGTTTTTAGAAAAATAAACGATCTGCCTTTGTAAGAGATAATTTTCATTGTCAGATTGATTGTGTGGCATAGATTAAGACCTTTTCTCAAAATATCATTTATACTTGGAGAAGCTGTAACCACTTTTCATTGATTTAGAAAAATCAATAATTTTAAAAATAAGCTAGTTTATATAATATAAAAATGCACTAAAAACACTCACACATTTAAAAAGCAAATACTAAAAATAAGTATTGCAGTCTGAAGAAGGGTCCCCAACCTGAAACATCACCCATACTTTTTCTCCAGAGATGCTGCCTGACCAGCTGAGTTATGACAGCACTTTGTGTCGATCAAGCTATAAGCAGTAGCTGAATACCTTCCATACACCTGAATATCGTATCTCTTGAGAAGGTATTGTTACCCTACACAAAGCCGGGTGACAGTGTGAACTGTGAGGAGGATGCTATGAGAATGCAGGTTGACTTGGACAGGTTGGGTGAGTGGGCAGACGCATGGCAGATGCAGTTTAATGTGGATAAATATGGGGTTATCCACTTTGGTAACATAAACAGGAAGGCAGATTATTATCTAAATGGTGTCAAGTTGGGAAAAGGGGAAGTGCAACGGGATCTGGGGGTCCTTGTTCATCAGTCAATGAAAGTAAGCATGCAGGTACATCAGGCAGTGAAGAAAGCAAATGGCATGTTGGCGTTCATAACAAGAGGAGTTGAGTATAGGAGCAAAGACGTCCTTCTGCAGTTGTACAGGGCCCTAGTGAGACCACACTTGGAGTATTGTGTGCAGTTTTGGTCTCCAAATTTGAGGAATGACATTCTTGCTATTGAGGGAGTGCAGCGTAGGTTTACAAGGTTAATTCTCGGGATGGCGGGATCGTCATATGCTGAGGAAATGGAGCGGCTGGGCTTGTACACTCTGGAATTTAGAAGGATGAGAGGCAATATTATTGCAACATATAAGACTATTAAGTCCAAACCGACACGCTAGAGGCAAGAAACATGTTCCCGATGTTGCAGGAGTCCAGCCACAGTTTAAGAAAAAGGGGTAAACCATTTAGAACGGAGATGAGGAAACAATTTTTTCTCACAGAGGGTTGTGAGAATTCTCTGCCTCAGAGGGCGGTGGAGGCCAGTTCTCTGGATACTTTCAAGAGAGAGCTAGATAGGGCTCTTTTTTATTTTTTAATTTTTAATTTTATTAGAAGTAAGTACAATCATATGGCACCAAAGTGCCTAATATATATTTTCATAATACATTTTATGTACAACTTCTTTTTTTTTGTTACATTGAAAAAAGATTAGAATAAGAAAAAGAAGTTAGATAGTAAAGGATAGAAAGATGTGAAATATATAGTGTGTGAAGAAAGAAAACGAATAAATGAAGAAAGTTGAGAAAGAGAAAATAGAAAAAATAAAATAAAATAAAAAAAGGAGATCATTATTTATAATCTTGACCAACCCTTGTCCAGTCCTGAAACAGTTATTTTTTACAATTGTGTTGCACCATATGATTCCAAAAAAACGACGAATGGAGACCAACTCTTTATGAATTGGTCTGATTTATCCATTAGGAGGAATCGCATTTCCTCAAGATGAGCGGTGTCCAACATACTTGCAATCCACATTTTAAGCTTTGGTATTGATGTACCCTTCCAAAACTTAAGTATTAATTTTATTGCTATTATTAAACAATAGTTAAAGAATAGGTTTTGAGATGTGTTCAATTTATTCCCATCTTCCATTACGCCAAATATAATAATTTCAGTATTAGGTTCCATTCTTGTCTTGAATAATTTTGTAAATATTTCAAAAATATATCCAGTTCTCTAGATACTTTCAAGAGAGAGCTAGATAGGGCTCTTAAAGATAGCGGAGTCCGGGGATATGGGGAGAAGGCAGGAACGGGGTACTGATTGTGGATGATCAGCCATGATCGCATTGAATGGCGGTGCTGGCGCAAAGGGCTGAATGGCCTACTCCTGCACCTATTGTCTATTGTTTATTATGTCAATGACTCGAGCCAGAATTGGACAGCTCAGTCTGTAACTTTCTGATTTCATGCTTTGCTATGCATTGTGTGAAGTTGCTTCCGACCACATGCCTCACTCTTGTTCTTACCGCGAGTAATCTGGGCCAGGGGAATGTGAGGGCTAGCGCCAATATCTTCCCATCTCTCTGTAATAGCCGGAGAATGATTTTTTTTTATAAGGCAACAACAGATCACTTACCGATTGACGGGTTCTGGCAATCTGAACAATCAAATTTCCAGCAAATGGCCTCCGATCAAAGCTATATTCAAGGCAGTCCAGTTTAATCTGTGTTGCATTTAATGGTTTCTATTCTGAACCTTTTTTTCCCATTAACACCGATTCCCAAGGGTTCTGTCATCTCTCCCACAACGTTCTCTGTTCGATCAATCACCGTCTCTACTTATTGTTGGTGACTCCACTCTATTTCACCAATATCTTTTAGATCGCACACTCCCAGCCACTGATGTGGGTGAAGTAATTTACCTTATCTCCTTCGTGACCCTTGTTATTTTACACACAGCCGCAGGGGCTCATTTTGGAACCTTTTGTCAGGTGAAAACCTATTGTTGAGGTCTCAGCCCCTGAACTGGGTAACAGGCCCTTTCAAAGTGAAAATAAAGTGTATAAAGCAGATTGCTGTTTTTGGATCGACTGGTATCTGCTGACAGCCTGCCAGTAATTGTCTACAAAGTTAATTCCCCTTCAGTCCTTTGGGATCGATGAGAGGAAGAATGTTCCTCCCGTCTCCTCCAAATCAGCCAGTCATCACTGCCTCAAAAATTGCCACCTTCCTCCTTTCAATTGAACTTCTGTAATGGCAGGTAAATCATGGATCAGGCACTTGATCTTCATCAACATCTTAAGGATATTGGACAATCACAAAGGTCTGAGAATCTGAGAGGATGTGTAGGAAGGAACCGCAGATGCTGGTTTACACCGAAGATAGACACAAAATGCTGGAGTAACTCAGTGGGTCAGGCAGCATTTCTGCAGAAAAGGGTGATGTTTCAGATTGAGATCCTTCTTCAGACTGAGATCCTTCTTCAGACTGAGAGGGTTCTCCCCAAGAGGTAGCTCTCAGTCTCAAGAAGGGCCTTGATGCGGAATATCACCTATTCCTTTTCTCCAGAGATGCTGCTTCAGCCACTGAATTACTTCTGTATCTTGTGTCTCTCTCTGGCCGGAAGAGTTGGAAAGATGTGATGGCTATTGGAGGAGTTGGGTTGGTGGGGGAAAGAGTTCTCAAACCTGGGTGTTAGTGGGCAGAATCAGGCATTGGGGCAAATCTGGCACCTGGAAAGCAGAGTGCTGGAAAGTAGGTGGCAGGGTGGGGAGAGAGGTCAGGGCCATTGGTGGCTTCGAGGGAAGATCTGCAACCTGCAGATTGGTTGGCATTCTGGTTGACTGGAGAGAGTCAGCACCATACAATGATCAGAAGCCAAGGCCTCAGGTAATTATTAGGGGAAACCAAGATGGTGATCAAAGCATAGTGACAAAGGGTAGACACAAAATGCTGGAGAAACTCAGCGGAACAGGCAGCATCTCTGGTTAGAAGGAATGGGTGACGTTTCAGACCGAATCCCTTCTTCAGTGACCAGGGATCATTTGTAGAAGTCAGGACACAGGATTGCAGCCAACCCCAATGCTTCAACCCCAGGCTCAAAGTTCAGATCCCACCAAGGTCCATTTAACTGATCTTGCCCCTTCCACAAAATCTCAACCTCATGATCAAGACTCATGACTCAGACCCATGACCTACTTGAGTGCATTATGTTTGCAACAACCTTAAAGAGAGAGAAAAACTCACAAGAAACAGAACCAGTAGATCAAACAATTTTAACATATACATCAGGTCATCTTAAAACAATAGCATTTTCATATACGAACATATTCTCTGAATTAGACACAAAGTCTTGGAGTAACTCAGAGGGTCAGGCAACATCTCTGAAGAATATGGATAGGTTAAGTTTCGGATGGGAACATTCTTCAGAATGTTACTCCAGCAATTTGTGACTTTTTTTGTAAACCAGCATCTGCAGCTCCTTGCAATTACATATCCTCTGAATTGTTAAGTTGGGACTTTCTTTTATTCTGTAAATTAATAAACAGGTATCTTGTGCAAGCAAAATTGTTAGCTACCTTATCAAATTATTTTTCTGGACAATAAGCTCTTAATGAGGCCACACTGTTATATTGGCAGATCCCCCAATATAGGTGATTACTTGAGAGACTAATTAGCTGGTGTAATTAGCTGGTGTAAATGGGACGACAGATGGCACAATGGGCTAAGTGTTCGGCTGGCAACCGGAAGGTAGCTGGTTCGAATCCCGCTTGGAGTGCATACTGTCGTTGTGTCCTTGGGCAAGACACTTCACCCACCTTTGCCTGTGTGTGTCCTTGGGGCAAGACACTTCACCCACCTTTGCCTGTGTGTGTGGATGTAATTATGTGAAGCACTTTGGGGTCAATGCAAGTTGACTAAAAATGAGCTATATAAATAAAGAAATTTAAATTTAATTTTGAGTAAAAGTAGAGTTGAATCAATTAATTCTGCAGTCATCATGAAGCACATCGCTTTTATTTTTTTAAATTAACAAAATCTGTCGCTTGTTTACTTTTAATCTAGTTTAAATAATAACACTGGGGGGCTGGAATTAGTCTTAAACTGTTAACTTGTACACTTGATCTGGGAATGGTAAATTGAAATTCTTATTTGTTGCGGCTTTACAAGCCCATGAATGCAATAACGTAACAATAAATATACAATAATCAATAACATAACAAATTAATAATCAGTGATACTAAGTAATCAGACCATGATAGTACAAAAACAAAGTGCAAACAAAATGAAGTCCATAGCAGATTGTCCATCCCAGCTCAATATGTATTATTTTGTCCAGAAATTCATTCCTTAAATGACAAAACATGAATAAAGTTAATTTTCCTAAAAATACTTTAAAGTACTAGAAAATAATTAGAAATATAAAGATGTGAAAAACATAAACTAAATAGCCACACCTACCTCTTTACTCAAGGTTTAGTTGTTAGTTTAGTTTAATTTATTATTGTCACGTGTACCAAGACACACTAGAAATGTTGTTCTGTATGCTATCCAGTCAAATAATGCTAAACATGAGGACAATCGTATACAAATAGTAGAGGATTGTAAGTAGATTCTCTTATGAAACAGTACTTAAAGAGTCGCCACGTTCCGCTGTCATCTTGCAATATTCAAGTCTCTGTAAGTCTAATCTTTGCCTAAGGAGGTATACGATTTCTCACGTTAAGGCCAAGTGGCCTGGCAGCACTGGATCGATGAAGTAGGGGTCGGTCTGACCCAGCACAATGCCTTCAGCTCCTACCACTGCTACTCTGTGCAGTTGTCGCAGGGTGCACCGATCTGCTCAACTCACCTGGCTGCTTTGGGGCCTTCGGCAGCCTCTTCCGCCAACACCAACACACTATCCTTTGCCTCCAGCAAGCATCCCTCTACATCCATGTGCACAGGTCACCAGGTCCTGGTTCCAGAGTTGCCCACGGACTTTTAGAGTGTTTTCCAAGTTTGTGGACTGTCCACAACCACCATCTTGAAAGTGACCGCATTCAATTGAATGGGTTTGTGCTGTCTAAATCAGCCACTGGTGGCATAAAGCCACAGGGATGCATTGAGGTCACATCCAGTTCTCACTCCTCTGTATGTCTTTGCTCCACCATTGTACTTGCTGGTGAATATCATAGGAGAACAGGGATTCAGATGTCAGAGAATGGATGACAGCCGTCAGTTCTCTGTGGAACTACCAGCTAGTGGCAGCATGGCCCGACCCTTAGTTTTAACATTCATTTCTTATTTATTTGTTTCTAAAAGATTGCAAGCATTCATTTGACAACTCTTTAGGAACATGTGATTTTATTAGGCTTTGGTTGCATCTTTAGGTGAATATATGTGCGTTCTAAGTGTTAAGGATCTCAAACAATGAACTGCAGATGCTGGTGTATAAAAAAGACACAAAGTGCTGGAGCAACTCAGCAGGTCAGGCAGCATCTCTGGAAAATATGGACATTTTGGGTCGGGAACCGGGTTTATCCATGGTTTTGGACAATTCATAAGGACTTTAGGCGGACAGCCTTGTTGCAAACACGCTAACCTTTTTAGAATCAACCTCCTCTCATCTATTGAATAGCATTGTTAAGTTTTTTGGCCTGCCTCATGCTAGTGGGCATGAATATTATAATTTTAATTTAGCAATTCCAAGTAATGAAAAGCAATCGCAGATTATGCATCATAATCAATATATTACCTTAAGCTTGTATTCTTTACATAATTTAGAACCAGTGATATATATGCCGTTATGCAGTAATTTATCGTGAAACATAATTTAACCTCTTAGGCAGGCCTAAATGATGAATTACTTTCAACAGTTTTGTAATATTCCCTTTAAATCATTCAAGAAGCAGTTCTAATGTAGCAATGTTCATTTATCAGAAGGTACAACTGCACTTAAAAGAGGTAGAAGCAAGGAACTGCTGATGCTTGTTTACAAAAAAACACATAAACTGTTGGAGTAACTCAGTGGGTCTGAAGTCAGCAGGTCTGAAGTCTAAAGAAAGGTCCCGACCCAAAACTTCACCTATCCATGTGTCTTTCTTTGTAGTAAAAGTGTGTCTCATGTGGGAATCAAACCTGAACATGAAAATCTTACTATTTTCATATTTGTGTCACTAATTGCTGCTGCACAATTGGGCTGTGCTAATTTCAAAGAGACAGCAAAGGCAACATTCCCATTTCAATCAGGCAAATCCCTTAAAACAACAGGTGACCGTGAAATGATATGGAATCGTGATTGCCATTTTAGCAATTGAGTGGGCAGGGCATGCACATAGTTTAGCAAACATAGACAGTAAAAGATAAGTTGGACTGTTTGGTGGTAAGAGCCTTTCTTCCTTTCATGTTTGTTAGATACCTTAATAAATGTTATCATCTTAAGGTTTAGGTTTATGTATTATTATCACATCTACCGAGGTACATTGAAGAGTTTTGTTTTGCAAACTTTCCAATCAAATCGAATAATACTAATACTATAAATACAATCAAGCCGAATTCAAGTACAATAGGTAGACCGAAGGGAAAGATACAACGTGCGGAATATAGCTCTCAGCTTTCTAGTGCAATAGTTCCAGAGACAAAAGTCTAATGTCCACATTGAGGTAGGTAGGAGATTCAGACTGTATGCTAACTTGTGAAAGAAACTTCCAGAAGCCTGATAACAGAGGGGAAGAAAGGATCTTACCACCAAACAGTCCAACTCCAGAATTCCATTTGGTGGAATCTATATCTGGTAACAATTTATTCCTATCACAGAGCAAAGGTCTTCTTGTAGTCTGCTCCAATTAAGAATAGCGCCACATTTAAAGAGAAATTTCAAATTACATTACATGACATACAAACACAGAAAATTATAGAAGCATCTTGGAGTTTTATGAAGACAACTTTGATACAATGATAAGTTCTATGGTTGGGAGCAAATGTAAAATTGTTGACAAAATCAGCATCAGTGGGTTCATGTTAATATGGTGGAATTGTGTTCCTGTTGGATTCTTTTAAGAGCCAATATTATGCACTGTGGAAATTGTAGTATAGCTCTGATCATGGGTCTCTGACGAATCATTATCTTTTGATAGATGCTGCCTGACCCGAGGCCTGTTTCCAGCACTTTCCTTTTTTATTTCAGATTTCCAGCATCTGATGTTTGTTTTTGTTGGTTTTTCATAAGTACTGGGTAGTCAATGCTGAAGATGGTGTAAACACTGATCTTGCTTCAACTGGGGCATCCGATCATCTTATGACAAGAATGTTTCCTGGGATGAAAGATGACAGTGACAGGGATAGATCAGAGCAGCTGGGATGACATTGTTCAAAGAGAAGTTTGAGGGGGGAGGTGTGATGGGAGTACATGGTATGTTAGCATTCATAGCAAAAGGATTTGAGTATAGAAGCAGGGAGTATTGCGTACAGTTTTGGTCTCCTAATCTGAGGAAAGACATTGTTGCCATAGAGGGAGTACAGAGAAGGTTCACCAGACTGATTCCTGGGATGTCAGGACTTTCATATGAAGAAAGACTGGATAGACCCAGTTTGTACTCGCTAGAATTTAGAAGATTGAGGGGGGATCTTATAGAAACTTACAAAATTCTTAAGGGGTTGGACAGGCTAGATGCAGGAAGATTATTCCAGATGTTGGGGAAGTCCAGAACTAGGGGTCACAGTTTAAGGATAAGAGGGAAGTCTTTTAGGACCGAGATGAGAAAATCATTTTTCACACAGAGAGTGGTGAATCTGTGGAATTCTCTGCCACAGAAGGTAGTTGAGGCCAGTTCATTGGCTATATTTAAGAGGGAGTTAGATGTGGCCCTTGTGGCTAAAGGGATCAGGGGGTATGGAGAGAAGGCAGGGATGGGATACTGAGTTGGATGATCAGCCATGATCATACTGAATGGCGGTGCAGGCTCTAAGGGCCGAATGGCCTACTCCTGCACCTATTTTCTATGTTTCTATGTTTCTATGTTACATAGGAGCCTGGGCAGTGAGCATAGTGAGAGACTCTTAATAGTGGTGGATATGTGGCTGGCAAATTTTCATAGGTATAAACTATAGGGGAAGAAAATAAGGCTGCAGCGTTGCTGCCTTACAGCGCCAGAGACCGGCGTTCGATCCTGTGTCCTGCGTGGGTTTTCTCCGGGTGCTCCGGTTTCCTCCCACACTCCAACGACGTACAGGTTTGAAGGTTAATTGCCTTGGTAAAATTGTAAGTTGCCCCAGTGTGCGCAGGATAATGTTAGTGTGTGGGGGTCATTGGTCGAAGCGGACTCGGTGGGCCAAAGGGGCTGATTCAGCGCTGTGTCTCTAAACCAAAGAAAGAAATTAAGAATAACTGGAGAAAATCATTTTCACACAGTATGTATTTGGAATCTAAATGCACTGGCTGTAGATGTGGTGGAGGTAAGTTTTATGGTGGTGTTCGAGGGCATTGTGAGGAAAATTGTTCAATTCTACAGAGAAGGAACGAGAGCATGGAACTAGTGAATTGCATTGGTAGAGAGCTGATGCTGACACAGTGGGCTGAATGGCCTCCTTCAGTGCTATGACCATTGTGTGATTTTACTTCGGAGTCACGTGAGTGACTACGTGAAGAAGGGACGTCCGTCTGCGTGCGCGCCATTATGTCTGAACGCAACGCGCGCGACGGACTGGCAGAGGAACTGTGTCCTCCCAGTCCGTCGGGATGGGCAGGTAAGGAAAGTTGAATTACTTACCTGCGTTCTTTCGGGCTTGAAGCTTTTTGTAGTTTCAGGGCCCAGATGTTGAGGAGACGGTCCGCGGGGAAGTCGGCTGCCAAAGACCGCAGCATTCCCAGTAGCGGGCGATGGTCTTGTTTCCCGACATAGCACCGGCAGAACCGGCAGGAGACTTGTTGCAGGAGGAGGAGCTCCGTTGGTGGTCCTGCAGTACGGGAAAAACCACCCGAAGTCAAACAAACCCGTTGACTCAGATGAGTCCGGGGGGGAAAAGGGATACCCTCCCTCAACGGAGAGCGTCTGAGGACGACTCTCCCACATGGGGCAATTTTTTGGAGAAGTTTCTCCAACAATGACCTGCTCTAAGGAGAGAGCTGTGTCAGCCCGGGCCTACAGCAGCAGGCAGTACCGGGAGCCTCACATAATGGGGCAACCCAATGTCTTCCCCATTGGAGGGGGAAGTACATATGGAAGAAACCACTCTGAATCAGAGTACAAAAGCAGGGGGGGGGGGATTTCCCAGGGACAAGCAGAAGAAAGGAAGTAAGTAAATAACTTTTACTTATATAGCACTGTTTAAGTTAACTTGCATTGACACCAAAGTGCTTTACATAAAATGAATAATAAGCACAAAAGAAAAGAAATACTTCTGCAATCATCCAAGTTTCACTGGGTGCTTCCCTGGATAGAGATCTAGAAAATGTCTCCTGCTCTGAGGAGAGGAGCATTCACGGTCAGTTTCAGTCTGACCCAAAGCAAGAATCTCATTTAGGCCCGCTGGAGGGGCCATGTCAGCGCAGGTATCCTCAGGGGCCTGCGGCAGCACCTGTTTTCAGGCCTACCTACAAATCTCACTCTCAGTGGAGGGGAGTGTGAGTGATCAGTAGGTAACTGATCTTGAATTAAAGTATGAACATACTGAAGCACTATGGCCTCAAGAGACAGCAGTTGGCAGAATATCCGCACGCTACAAATGCCGGCAAGGGAACAGCGCTATCAGGGTGACTTTGGAGAAACCAGTCGCTGAATCCTCTCTTCAGGTAAGACCAGAAGAAGGAAGCAAAAGCTGTCAGACCAATCAAGGTACCAACGACAAGCAAAACTTCATCAGTAGGCGACAATACACCCCACACCTCCATAGGGGGTAAGCGGTTCACTGAAGCCGGTGGTAGCTTGAAAGCTGGGCACGGAAATATGATCAGAGTCGTCTTTCAAGGCAGACTCAGAATTATGGCCAGAATTGTCCTACAAGGCAGGCTCAGTATGATGAGGTTTTTAAACCAAGACCCAAGCAGAGGTCAGGAGAAACATGGAATCCACACTCCCTACCAGTCCTACTCCCAATCAAGGAGAGAAAAGGAACCCGCATCAGGGACCTTTGGGCTTACCACAAGACCACCGGTAGCCATGGAGGTAGGTCGGTCTGGGTTTACTGAAACAAGGAATTGTGGACCAGTTACATGTTGGTAATTTTACTCTTGTGTTTTTCTTCAAAATGACAATAACATGAATTTCAGATCTGGTTTTAAAAAACAGATAACAACATGTGATTATTTTTACTGCACAACATACATAGGTTCCAAGCAGACTTGGAACTCGGACCGGAGTTGTCTTCAAGGCAGGCCCAGCATTATGGGCAGGATTGCCTTCCAGGACAGGTGACAGATGGAGGATCTCACTTCAAACTCAACTCAAACCATCTCCAGATGGTCAAAAGAGGTAATGGCGGTAGCAGGAGTAAACATTTATATGGTTAAATCTCACTCCACCAGGGCTGCATCTACGTCGGCAGCAAGAGCTATGGACATGCCCCTTGACGACATCCTAGTGGCTGTAGAATGGATGAATGAAATAACAGTCCACCGGTTTTATAACAAACCCATAACCGGACTGGGGGTGTTTGCACGTACCATTTTAAGTTCTGTCCCTTAGTTTCCCCCCAAGGTTGGGAGGGGTAACTATTTATTTAAACTTTTCTTTCATTTAAAGCATCAGTGTCTTTACCTAACTACGTAATGTCTGAATGCTTTAATGATTACACGCATCCATGGTCAATCCATTCAGTGTGTGACGCCTGGATTTGTAACCGGCGTAAAATCACAGAGCTTTGAAATCTTCACGTAGTCACTCACGTGACTCCGAAGTAAAATAGTAAGATTAAACGAGAACTTACCAGTTGGAAGTTTGATCTTGATTTTATGAGGAGTTACGATGAGCGATTACGTGCCCACCGCTCCCACCCTCATACTATCAAGGTCATATGGAAGTTCTAGTTTCTTCACAATCTTACTATTCTCAGGTCTTCTTTTTTATCTGTGATTTAACACCGCTGCTTTGAAGATTGACGCGCATGCAGACGGACGGCCCTTCTTCACGTAATCGCTCATCGTAACTCCTCATAAAATCAAGATCAAACTTCAAACTGGTAAGTTCCTGTTTAATCTTACTATTACTACTGTTACCAGAGACAAATGGAACAGCATAATTCACTCTCCAGCATTCATTCTGGTTTATTTATTCAAAAATATAAAATAGTATTTGCACAATTTTAACATCTTTCATTCTTAGAATATCTCAAAGGAATTCAAGGCTAATGAATTACATGTGAGATCTTGTATGCACAGCATGGTCTTTCAAACGGCAACGTGATCAATGATAAGTAAACTGCTTTTGGGTCGTTAATTGAAAGATCAATGTTAGCTCGGATACTGATTGAATGTTTTTGACTTCGATAGAGACTTTATATGCACACATTAATAAGTAGCTGCCGAGTAGAAACGAAGAAATGCAGATGCTGGTTGATACCAAAGATAGACACTGGAGTGTCTAGTGCTGGAGTAATTCAGTGGGTCAGGCAGCATCTCTGGAGAAAAAGGATGGCCAATGTTTCGGATCGGGTCACCACTGGTCACTGGCAGCTAACCAGAAAAAGCCTTTATTGCCACTCTTTGCCTTCTGCCATCCAGTCAGCCTGCTATCCATGCTAGTACCTGCCCTTTGATACCATGAGCTCTCATCTTACTTATCAGCCTCACGTACGGCACCTCATCAAAGGCCTTCTGAAAATCCAGCGAACAACATCCACTGACTCTCCTTTGTTTATCCTGCTATTTACTTCCTCAAAGAATTCCAACAGGCAAGATCTCCCTTTCTATGCTGACCTAGTTGGCCTATTTTATCATGAGCTTCTGAGTGCTCATTCAAGAAATTGAACCCAGCAATGATGAGGGAATATTGGTATGTGTCAAAATAAGAACAATGCTGACTTGGAAGTGAACTCGTAGCTGGTAAATGCTGCACTAGAGTTAACAAGTGATTTTGCTAACTCTAGACAGTTACTGCAGTATGTCAGATGCACTTTGGCCTCTAGCAAGCTTCAGGGAAGTAGTATATTCCATCATATTCAATCATATTCTTAACTTGAACACACTAAATGCTCATGAGTCTACTACACTTTATATATTACTCAGCCTCAGCTCTGCACTTGTTGTTGTTATCATTTATTCAGTGTGGTTACTTTTGAATGGTGTTGATGATTGTGATCTGTTGACAACAATACTACTATTAAAGCTTTTGAGCAGCGGACCAGGCTTTCCGTGCCTATGATTATCTTTGTCTGGAATATTAACAGCTGCTCGCTATTCCAAACCCTAAATATTGCCCAGATCCTATGGTTCTTGGTTTTTGGTTTCTTGGTCCTCCAAAATATTCCAAATGGAATTTAAACTGGAGGTGGTGAAGGGAGAGCTTAAGCCAGAAAGGGTTATTGGGAAGAAAGAGCTACTTTAAATTTAGTTGCATCTGGTTGGGTAACTATAGTTGGGTGGAGATTATTCCATGCTTTAATTGTGCGGGGGAAGAACGAATTGCTGTACACATCTGTCTTTGTAGCTGGGATCACAAATTGGATCGAATGCCCTCGTCTGCTCCTAATTGGTTTGGGTTTGGTGTAGGTCTTGTAGTCTATGATTCCACAATAGGATCACATGCGCTGTTTCCTAATAAGAAGATCTTTGAATGAATGGGGACAGTGAAATCAATGATGAATTAACCAACTCTGGACTTAACACAGAGGAAAGGTCAATGATAAAACTGGGCTCATGCCTCTTTACTTTAGAAATATAGCGTGGAAACTTTGGCCCACTGAGTCCGTGCCGGCTAGCGAATACCCTGTACACTTGCACTATCCTACACACCAGGGACAATTTACGATTTTACAGAAGCCAATTAACGAACCTGGACGTCTTTGGAATGTGGGAGGAAACTGGTTCACCTGGAGAAAACTCATGTGGTCACAGGGAAAAAGTACAAACTCTGTACAGACAACACCCGAGGTCAGATTTACTATGCCACTGACGCTGTAAGGCAGCAGGTCTACCAATGCCCCATTGTGTTGCCCCTCTTCATCAAGGAGATCCTGCAAAAATCTACAGCAGTCATAAAATTATTTATTTGCGTCAAGTGTGTCTCCAGACTATAGCTTTGAAACGTATTGATCGGAAATTGCCGGAATTATTTCACACTTCACTCCATGCGGCTTTGATGTCATGAGCAGCTATTCTCAATCCTCCTTTAATATTTGGGCCTTACAACTAAATCTGATTCAAGATTTCCAGACTTTTTAATGATACCCATTTCCAAGACGAAGCATGAGATTCAGTTTTCAGCTGAGGATGGAAAACCATTTTACCCTTAATTCTTCTCTATCTAGACTCAAGTATTAAAGATACTCGCAGTTATACAGTACCGTTCAGGCAGCTCCCTCATCGGGAAATATTTGTTCCCCGGCATTTCTCTAATCCTTTTGTTTATCATCTTGAATTGAGGCTTCCTATCCCATCTCCTCCATCCCCAAAACTTGCAATCTTTGAAGAGAGATTGTCCCTCTTTTTCACCCTTGCTTGAGCTATGATCATTCTAAACACTGCATTTAATTTACTCAGCTTCCACAATTCCAATGGAAACAACACCTAGCTTTCCTTAAAACCAGACTTCTTTAGCCTGCAAATTCCGCAGAAACTTCATTCACAACATCTTTAGGACCATCACATGCTTCCCGTAGCTTTCCTTAAAGGACTCTAGTCAACCAAGTTGTTTTTATGACAATCTAGCATCCTCAAAGCCACTTACTGCCATAGTTGTTTGATAAGACCCAAGGGATACAAAAATGTGATTATAGACACAAATGCTGGAGTAACTCAGCGGGACAGGCAGCATCTCTGGAGAGAAGGAATGGGTGACGTTTCAGATTGAGACCCTTCTTCAGACAACATTGTTTGTGAATTCCTCAGTACGTTATGTTGGAAATTATTAATAAAAAATGTTGACGATATCCAACGAGTAATGGAATAAATGATAGAAATCGCTTCTAGCAAAACACAGACCAAAAATAGTGCTGAGTTCATTAGTTATTTAATGATGGTGTTAAAGGCTTAAACTGGTCTTAAGTCATCCAGACCAATTTAATCAAGTAATGTGGTTAATAGGATAGATGAA
Organism: Amblyraja radiata; assembly: GCF_010909765.2. NCBI lineage: Eukaryota > Metazoa > Chordata > Chondrichthyes > Rajiformes > Rajidae > Amblyraja > Amblyraja radiata. The sequence continues at coordinate 71,905,673 of NC_045964.1, forward strand.
AGAAACCCACAGATATTTTATTATCAGGCAGAATATTTGCTGCATTCTCTGTGGAAGTGTTCAGAGGCTGTTTTAATTTCTTTGCTACATGCCAACATCTGTATTGTGTCAGGAAAGGTCTATGTTTTGCTGATCTAATGATTCTCTACAAACCCTAAGGAGAGTTGCAGACAAGATACATGAAAGTCGCACAATTTATTTATTCGCCCAGTGCATTAATGGAAAGCAATAGTGGCAGCCTATGCTCAGCCCTCAAATGCAGGCAATTACAACAGAGTATTGTGTTACCCTTCCCTTTTAAAACCTCATTCTGTGGAATGATGGATGCCTAGAAGCAATTACAACAATACAAGATAACTGAGGGGCGAGCGTGATTAATATAATGTACCCCAAGACATCTCTCAGTCCCGGGCATCTTTTATTTTAAACTGGAAGCGCGACATATTTAGATTTCATTTTGCAAACCCACTGAGGTGGAGTAGATTTCCCCAAACTATTACTCATTTCTGCAACAGACAACAGCAAGGCCAGCCATGAATCGCTTAGAGGTAAAACTAATGTGCATGAAAGAAGCCATTTGATACAATAGCTTGGATACAGAACAAGAGGCTGTTGTGTTTTATGTAGCATATATCACTGGGTGCAATTCATATGGAAATACTTAGCAACTCAGGGTGCATCTGCAGAAAGAGAAATCGTTAGCATTATAGTTCCAGGGCCCTCCACTGGGTTCCTATGTTTCTCTTCAACAGATGCTGCTTGATCTGCCATTTCCAGTATTTTCTGGTTTTATTTCAGATTTTCAGAATCTCATCTTTTAATGTTCATTTCTTGCAGGTTTTAGTTTAGTTTAGCAAAAGCATTGGATAGGGTAGGGTGTTAGTGTTGATGTTTACCAAGGATGGCTGAAGGCAGGAAACAAGACAGTATAATGTGCAGAGGATCTCTTGTGCACATGGCAAATATCAGTTCCTGTCGTCTGATATTTTCCTTATCTGTGAAAGTTAATAGTTTGCCAAATTAGAATCTACATTGCAATTTTCTCCTCGCTGTGCTTGTCTTATACAATGTTACACATCCATTCCTTTTTTTTAGTTTAGTTTAAAGATACGGCATGAAAACAGGCCTTTCTGCCCACCCAGTCCATGCCGACCTGTGTTCACCCCGCACACTAGTGCTATCCTAAACACTAGGGAAAATTTACAATCTTTACCGAAGCCAATTGACCTACACATCTGTACTTCTTTGGAGTGTGGGAGCACCTGGCGAAAACCCACGAGGTCACGGGGAGAACATACAAACTCCGTACAGACAGCACCTGTAGTCAGGATCGAATCCAGGTCTCTGGTGTGGTAAGGCAGCAACTCTACCACTACACCACTGTGCCTCTGTACTTATGCAAGTCCTTTTAAAATGTAAAGTAATGAAATTGGTAAACCTCATGCATAGATGCCCACTTATATTCCTTGATTAACTTTAAAATACATCCAGATGAACAAGGGTGTTATAAGATTCACTTATTCTCTAAAAGTAGGTCAAATGATTTAATAATTACCTATTTGCTTCAATGTACATAGCCTCGGCACATTGCCACTGACAAAATATAAAGTAAATCACAAACATGTTAAAAATGTGAAATCTAATACAAGGGTGCCTGGTGTTAATGAATGGCATTAATCTTTATCCTTGAAAGCAATCTGCAACCCCTGAGCTATCAGTGTTGGACAATTTGTTTTGTCACTAAGGCAAGGTCTATTTTTGGAAACTTCTACTTTGAAAGCAAAGGGAAAATGCATCATTAGGAACTGAATGTTAGATTATTTTGTGACTTTGTATAAATTTTAATGTAATAGAAGATCAATGGTGACACAATTGAAAATTATGAATCATATTTTGCTTTTTGGCTTCTATAACAGTGTCTAAAATGGTGTTTAAAAGCCTTATTTGGAAAGCTGTGCTTTAACTGAATGTTTTGTTCCTGTTGTAAATGGCAAAAAGCCAATATCTCTACTATTTTTGCATTTGGTACACAGAATTGGGGAAGCCACACTCCTTGGGAACTATCATAGAATAAGCAAAGCAACTCACCAGGTGAGTTTGAGAACGCACGTTCTCATACTGACATGTTTTTCAACAAGGACAGTGACCGCATATTGTGACATGGAGGTTTGGTAACACTACAAACACATTGCAATCGGAGTCAGATTGTGGTGAATATCGAATTCTTCAAGATTGATCCTTCCTCATGCTGTCTGTGTAGAGTCTGCACGTTCTCCCTGTGACTGTGTGGGTTTCCACCAGGATTCCCCCCATATCCCAAAGACATGCGGTTTTGTAGGTCAGTTGACCTCGATAAATTGCCCCGAGTGTGTAGGGAATGGATGAGAAAGTGGGAGAACACGTAACTGGTGTAAACGGTTGAACAATGGTCGGCATGAACTCGTTGAGTCAAAGTTCTTATTTCCATTCTGTATCTACCAATCAGCCAATCAAACTAATTAATTTCCTTAAATTGGGGACTTTAACCAAAAAATAATATGTTAACAAAATATTACTGAATCTAACAACAGAATAGGGAGTACCCTCATTAGGTTTTTTTGTTGTAAATCTGCAGTCATATTACAGTATATATAATAAAATGAACACATCACAATAAGTTCAGACTGAGTGAATATTCTGTTATGCATTAATAGGTGAGACATTGTCAGTCATTGTACATGGCAGTGTAGCCCATAATGTGAACAGCATTTGTATAGGTATTTGTAGCTTTTGCCTTGTGCACACTTTTATTACACGACATAATTCATAATGATACATACTTCCTCAGAGATGTATGAATCTTGATTTTACTTCGGAGTCACGTGAGTGACTACGTGAAGAACCCGCTCAGTGCGCAGGAGCGGCATTACGCCAGCAGTGCAACAGCGGCAGCGGGAGTTAGGCTCTCCCGCAACAGAGAAACGGACCGTCAGGTGAGTATCCTGAGGTCGGGTTTCTTTTACAGGGGAGCCCCTTTTTCTGCTTGTGTTTTACAGGCAGAGAAAAAGGCTCTGGAACAAAACTGTCCCCCGTTCGAGGAGGAACGTTTCCCGTCGGGGGGAAGGGGGGCAGCAACAGGCGGTAGGAGCGACCCGGTGTTCCGTAATTCCCCGACACCGTGCCGAGCCCAGCCCGATAGCGGGCTGGATGTATAGCCACCCGAAGAGGCATCCGGCAGGTGTTTCCGATTTGGGACGGGACGTCTCTCCACCCGCACGGGGGGAGAGAGAGCCGCCTGAGCCGCTGGAGCGGCTCTCGGGGCAGGTGCCTGCGAGATGCGCTGCTTGAGGGGCGCTCTCGCTACTACAAGGCACAAAAGCTCCAGAAGAAGGCGGTAGGAACATTTAACCGGGCGTTCCGCTATCCCCACACCGCGCCGAAGCCAGTCCCGCTAGTGCCTGAGCTGCGGGCTGGATGTCTAGCCATCCGAAGAGGCATCCGGCCGGTGGCTTCCGACTTGTCGGAGGGGACGTCTCTCCACCCGCAGGGAGAGAGACAGCCGCCTGAGCCGCTGGAGCGGCTCCTGGAGCAGGAGCTCCTGCGAGACACGCTACGTGAGGGGCAGTCTCGCTGGAGGGTTCAGGCATACCCTCCACAGTGCCTAGGCACTGCCCATCGCTTCCTCCTTAGTGTGGTTAGCTTTGGGGTGACCAGTGGCTGGGCTGGTCATGAAGAGGGGTCACTGGCTGAACAATATCGGGAGTATGCTTGAGGTACAGGATCAGGAAGAGCTGCTGGGTGTGGCCGCTATGTGGCTCCACCACTAGCGAGATGGCTTTTCAGTCTCAACTGATGGCCAGCTTACTACCTGTCTTTTCCAAAAAACCTCTCCAAGACAGGTAGCCATGAGGCGTTGGTTTTATCACGCCTCCCCTAAATTGCATTTACTCAAAGTGCCCGCCATTATTGGGGGATACATTGAGCAGCGCATTTAACCTAAATATTTTAAAATGCATTTGGTACCCTGACGTCGGCTATCATGTCCACCTGCTCATTCCAGAAGGGCAGGGTAGTATGGCAAAACACCTGACCCTACTGTTCAACGGTATACCTCATAACTTCTGAAATGAACTCACAAACCTGCCCTCAATCTATGAAATTAACAGGACTATGAGAACGCCGACCTCATAAGCACAGATCCTGCTACCTGGCACTTACCAAACCAGTCCTAAAAAACTGGACGAAGTGTTCAAACTATTCGGCACAAGAGGGCAGAGTCTGGAATGAGCACCACACTAAACCAGACAGCAGTACCTCTACGTGTCCACCAGGGGCTTCTCGGCTTTTTGGCTAAAATCAAGTGTAGTATCTGTTCTTATCAGTTTAATAATCTGATACGTCCCTTATCTAGGGACCATATATTAAATTGAATTTTGGAACAGGGAGATGGAATAGGGGCTTGCTCCGTCCACTCCACGCATCGACCCAGTATTGCAGTGCCTCTGGGAACGGTGCACAAAATATATATCCAGATATTTACGTTGACCATCCACAACGTTGTTATCTGGTATTCATTAAGACTATCAGTCATGGTGCATTAACCACCAATCAACTACGTGGCAAAGTAATTGGGATATAGCAGCATTACCAGCTACTGAACTTTGTACCTTTCCTATGAGCTGAGATACTAGTGTTCAAAACTATCTCCATACCTGTAATATGGGGGCAAATGGATTAATCTGTAGTGTTATCATGGAATTTATCGGCAGGAAGGATTATGGTTGTACACTTCCACCTGTTTTGAGTAACATCTTATGTGTCCTGATGTGTTACTGAGCTTGTAATACTTAATGCCAATATGAATTGACTTAAACATGTTATATATTAACTTACTTAATTCTAGTGAAGCATTTGCTCAGTAATCCACCAAATTTGCATGTTCGTTTATAAGATAACAACATCAGTGGTGGCATATACCAAACCACTTGGGCGGAGAACATCGATATTAGGGGACAATTTATTAACAATTGGAAACCGTATGTCGTCAAACATGTTTGACCATCAGTAACTCACCTATCAGGTGAGCTAAATACTGTAAACATACATTTAAACCAAAAATATTTGCTGAAATCACTAAGCAATATGGACACCAGATATCGATTCCTTATATCCAATTAAATCACCACATACTAACTTACGTCACATGAAACCAATCTCAAGGCAGCGGCAATGGAGACATTACCGCGTATTGAGGGGTGGGGGGAACCTAATCTCTATGTTTTCCTTTCCTTCTACCTCTTCAATAGGTACTACGGCTTCATCAGTCGGGTACTACGCAAATTACAGTGGACCAAGTCCACAAGCATGGTTCCCAGTGATCCTCGACATGGTCATTAAAAGAATTGCAGAATTGGGAAGACCATTGCTGTGCTTGGATCAGGAGCACTATCAACCTGATGACAGCATTCCGTCGCATATCCTAGGGAACATACCTGAGGAGCATCAAGAAATGGTACACTGTTTCCAAAACAGGAATTACACATTCAACTATAACAAAAAACTGTACTGGAGCTCCTGGCAGGTCTTCACCACAATGAAGGACATGTTCTGTTAGCCTACTCAACTTGGGTACCGCTCACTGGTGATCAGATACAGGAGAGGTATATCAATCCATTCCCCAGAAATAGGTACACCCAAATTGGGATGTCAGTGAAATCCTGACATACCTTAGGGGATGATCACCAGCCAGGTCACTCACCCTGGAACAGCCTACCCTGAAGATGGACATGCTGGTGGCCTTACATCAACACAAAGAGCCAGCTCTCCCATCTACTGCGATGGGACAACATGGTTATAACACCAGATAGTGTCACATGCCCATTCAAGGGTTGGCCAAACAGAACAGACCAGGAACATCAGGTCCAGTCATGAAATTCCGGGCATACCCACCTGAACCACGTTTTATGTGTCATGACCCACTTAGAGATCGACACAATAAGGAATACCGAGGGAGAGGAAAAAGCCTTATGGGTCAGCCACAGGAAACCTCATGGTCGGGTGACGAGCTAAACTATCTCTAGTGGCTCAAGCAGGTACTGGGAGTTGCTGGAGTAAATACTAACGTGTATAAAATCTTATTCCACCAGAACAGCTTCCACGTCAGTAACTAAGAGGATGGACGAGCCTATGGACCACATCCTGGCTACTGCAGGGTGGTCTAGGGAGTATACGTTCCAAACTTTTATAACAAACCACTGACAGAACCTGTATCGTTTGCAGAAAAAGAATCTGCAAAAAATATATAATTTAAGCCCGGGGGAGCAATTGGTCTTGTTGTTGTTAATAACACCATTATTGTTTTTACAAACAGATTCATGGTTGATTACGATAACATACTTCCTCCCTCGAATGACTTCGGCAGCGAGTGAAGTATGAACTGTTACACGGTTTGAAATCACAGAGCTTTGAAGTCTTCACGTAGTCACTCACGTGACTCCGAAGTAAAATAGTAAGATTAAACGAGAACTTACCAGTTTGAAGTTTGATCTGTATTTTATGAGGAGTTACGATGAGGGATTACGTGCCCTCCGCTCCCACCCTCATTATATGGATCAAACTAATAAATTGATGTCTCCTTATCTTTACTATGTTTACTTCAAATAACTGTGTCTATCTGTGATTCCACACCGCTGCTTGGAAGTATGCCGCGCCTGCGCACTGAGCGGGTTCTTCACGTAATCCCTCATCGTAACTCCTCATAAAATACAGATCAAACTTCAAACTGGTAAGTTCTCGTTTAATCTTACTATTTTGCTTCATTTGTTACTTCAGTCATCTGAAATATATCAGTGCTGTTTGTAGTTGAGCAGGTCTGATAAAAATACTACCTGGAAAATCATACCCCTGTTCCATTCACTGTGAATGGTACACAGAATATTTTGAATTTATAATACTGAAAGGATTAAATCGGATTAAAAAATAACTTTTTTTATTTTATTTGTATGTTTTAAAGTGTGTTTTTAATGTTTATTTGTGTGTCTTGTGTGGGGGGTGGTGAGGGGGGGTAAGGGGGAAACTGTTTTGGTCGCCTCCTCCACAGAGAGACAACCTTTTCCAGGTCGCCTCCCCCGTGGCCTATCATCGAGGATCGGTGCGGCCTTTCCCGGAGACGCGCCCGGGGCTTCAGCGGCAGGCGCAGCGCGGACTCTCGGCACGGAGCGGGCGAGCCCTCGCTGAAGAAGGTCCATTGGCCGGCCTGCGGCCTACACCAGCCTGAAGCCGCGGTCTCCGGTGGGGAAGAGCCGACTCTGGACTTACCTGGACTTTTACCTTGTCTGCACATCTGGACGCCCGCAGCGACGGCTGCGGAGGGTTGAGGTCCCGACCACGGGGGGGGAAATGGAGGAGGACTGGCCACATTTTGTGCCTTCCACCACAGTGATGAATGCTGTGGTGGATGTTTGTGTTAAATTTTTATTGTGTTTTGTGTGTTCTTTATCATTGTACCACTGCTGGCAAATTCATTTCACTTGCACTTTATGTGCAATGTGACAAATAAAACCGTATTGTATTGTATTGTGATTGTCAATATTAGCTTCCCTTGTACCTGACTTTTTTAAGCTGAGGTTTTATTTTATTGATTCCCCTTCTTCTTTTGCCAGATCTATGGAAATGTCATTTCCCATTCCCACTCCAATGCATCAGTGGCTTTTACACTCTATAATTCATCTCAGCATTGAAATAAGATCAATAAAGGAAACCTTGGACACAATAAACTAATTTGCGGATTTCCACCCATGAAGAGGTGCATTAGGTCCAGGAACCCATTGATCTAATACTAGAAAGTGCAGATGGATGTATTTCATCTGTTGGCCATCTTCCTTGTTGATAGAGGTGAACTCTCAATCAGAACATTTAAGATAAATTTAATGTTTTAAAAGGGCAGGAAAGTATTACCCAACCAAAGATGCTCAGTTGTGTTTAGGCGGCTTGTCCCTTTAAGGTCACAACATCCAATTTATCTCATTAAATACAGGCCTGTGCTCAGTCCACCTGGACCTACCTGATCTCCTGGTTGCTAAACACTTTAATTCTTCCCATTCCCACACTGACCTTTCTGTCCTGAGTCTCCTCCATTGTCAAAGTGAGGCTAAATGCAAATTGGAGGAACAGCATCTCATATTTTGCTTGGGCAGCTTACAGCCCAGTGGTATGAATATTGTCTCTCCCTCCCCCTCCCCCTCCCCCTCCCCCTCCCCCTCCAAGTCACAGCAGCTTCTCCTGTTCACCCAACAAACTGCTAACAATGGCCTGCTTCGTTTATCATCATTACCTTTTTGCATATCTTTCATTCATTGTTCTTTATCTCTACATCATCTTCTATATCTCTCTCGTTTCATTTTCAAGTTCAAGTTCAAGTTCAAGTTCACATTTATTGCCACATGCACCAATTAAGGTACAGTGGAATGTGATTTACCATACAGCCATACAATTAAAACGGGCACGATACACAATAGAATACAACATGAACATTCACCACAGTGGAATCAACATTCTTCACTGTGGTGGAAGGCAATAACGTTCAGTCAGTCCTCCTCCTTTGTTCATCCGTGGTCAAGGCCATGAACCCTCCGCAGTCGCTGCTACGGACGGCCCGATGTACAGGCCCTCTCGGCGGGTTGCTCGAAACCCCAACGTCGGGATGGACACTCCGCGGCTTGGAAGTCCCGAATCGGCCGCTTCCTGCCGGAGACCAGGGCTTCACGATGTTATAGGCTGCAGGCCGGCGGTCGGAACTCTTCTCCGGCGATCCCCGGCGAGGGATCCAAGTCCACGCCGCACCCGCGGCCAGAAGTCCGCGGCTTCAGGATGTTATAGTCAGCGGGCCAGCAATCGGAGCACTTCTTCTGGTGACAACCTGAAAGGGATCGCCCGGCTCCATGATGGAAAACCGCGCTGCACCTGCTGCTGAAGCTCTGGGCCCAACCCCGGGAGAGGCTGCACTAATCCAAGTTGTTAGGCCCCGAGGAAGGCGAAAGGTACTCGCGGCATCAAGTAGGTCGGGGCGTTTTTTTATAACATGATGAAAAATGTTCACGAGTAAAAAAGGTCGTGAATTAGGTTGTGAGAGTTGGACAGGCCCTTAAGACACACCTTTAGACATACTGAAAACAAAAAAAAGGACGAACAGCTGCTGGCGAGGCTGCCGACTCGCGGCCCCACCCGTCAAAAAAGTGACTTTTGTGACTTTTCCCATGACTTCAGTCTAAAGAAGGGTCTCGAGCTGAAACGTCACCCACCCCTTCTCTCCAGAGATGCTGTCTGTGCCATTGAGTTACTCCAGTTTTTTGTGTCTATCTTTGGTTTAAAGCGTCTGCAGCTCTTTCCGACACAGCCTGTGTTCTATCAGCATTCGTTTTTTTAATGGTGGAAGCTTACAAACTGAACAAATGAAAGGTTTGACATTTTTCCTAGCTGGTGGTTTTTTTTTAATATGCTTTTGATATGGAATTGTGAGGTTGCTTTCAAAACATGCTTGTGCTTAAAATGTTTTTACTTTTGTGACTACTGGCCACTTGTACTGTGAAGGAAAGGTAATCATAGATTAATTTAAATCAGTTGAAATTAATTAATCATTTGGCATTTGTTGTGCCTCTGTCTTTGTTTCTTAATATCTTGTAAATGCAGCGGAATTTATTCAAATTGTCCAACTGTGGCTCCAAGCAAGGAATGTTCTGGAATGTATTCCATCCAAGGCGATTATTGTTTTTAAGGTGCTGTCAGATGGTGTAACATCAAGGCCCTTATGTCCTGGGGCTACTTGAGGTAGACATTGCAAATAGCATTCCAGCAGCCAACATGCTCTCTCATGACCACCATTAACCTGCATATTATTAATTTTTTAGCATTTGATCACTGCAAGAGTACATTTTTATCCACATAAATATTTAGTCTGGATGGTACAGTCTTCACCTTACACCCTTCAAAATGGTGGACAATGAATGAGAGGAACATGGAGATTTAATGCATGAATGAGGCCAATTGGTCCATCATGTTAATTAAAAATTATTTGCTATCTTTTTAATCTAGGTTGAAATGTAGCACTTCAGATATATTTATTCCCAACAAATTCCCAATTCTAGCTCCCTCTCAATTACTCCCCACCCTCAATTCAACCAACCAAAAAGGTTTTCTAAACTAATTTCTAATATTCTAATCGACATTGAGGTGGCCATATTTCCTCAATTAAATCCACGAAAGAAAAAAAAGCATTGTCCTCTTCAGCAGAAATCCTGAGTCCGAGGGCATAATAGAAGCTCTGATTATCAGCTGTTTCAGAATGTCCATATTCTTGGTCAGTTTGTTTCATGGTTCAGCAAAGATTAGTATTAAGGGGCTGAAGGTAAAAGAGACTGTGGAGTTGGGGTGGTATTCTGGCAGTGATGCCTTTGGTTGGGAGAGATAGGTGGAAAATAAGGGTTTGCGGGTCCCTGTAACATCCCTGATTTTGTGAACGAGGTATTATTTGGCTGAGTACAAAATACCCAATTCATGAAATGTCAAAAACTAGAGGGCATAGCTTTAAGGCAAATTAAGCAACATTTAAAGGAACACCTTCTTTCCCTCTGTTATCAGATTTCTGAATGGTCCTTCTGTAATTAAGCTCCCTAAGCTTAGTCTCGTTCAGTAAAACACTGAGTCAAGCACTGGACCACTGTCGTTATTATTTGAAACAATAACGAACTCCCTATACAATTCCTAACCACCGTAGGTCCGACCCTTGTCTCTGCTTGTTCACGCTCTTCAGCCTCGTGCAAGCAGACACCTCCAAATGGTTACGTAGTCCCAAGCGCCCCTTCAGAAGATCGACAACGATTCTCATGGGGTTCAATCTTTTATAGGTCATCGGACCCTGTGGGGCAGAACTACATGGGGGTAGCAACCCCTAAAAGCCAATCACACATATCGATCACCTTATGCAGTAATTGACAGTTCCACAACCCAATTACAAAATACGCCATTACAATGTTTCTAGAAGGAAGCTTTTGGAAGGAAGTCCGTTGACCCAAGTAATGCAACATTTCCCCAGGTATTATAAACAACTCAAACAAGGCTTCACACCTCAGCCAATCATCAAGCAGCAGTACAAACACCTTGCAACATTATTAACAGTATTTACAACCTTTCTGCAGCTGGCCAATCCTGATCATGCATTTGCAATACCGTTGAGCTCCTCTGCAAAGTCCTCATACATTTTAACAATGGAGAGGACATCTGGACCTCACCTTATCTGACATATCAATCTAGGACCTAGACTTTCAGGCACCGGCTCGCAGCTTGTAGCTTTTCACAGAAAAAGACCAAGCAGGCCTTGCAAATGCAAAGATCCTCCATTTTTAAATAACTTTGATTTGGCCAATATTAACACTTCCATAAGCAAAGATACTGTCCAACTCACCTCCATCCCATAGTGGGGATTGGGCTTTGTCTATGGAACCGATGCGCTGCAATGCAGACAACTATATTCTGCACTGTATCTTCCCCTTTGCTCTATCTATAGTACTTGAGTTTGACTTGATTGTATAGCATGCAAAAAAATAATTTTCACTGTACATTGGTAAACATGACAATAATAAACCAAAACCTAACCAGACCATTTTTGTGCAAAGCCAAAGTCCATGGTGTAACCAAAACAAGTCCATTGTAGATCATCGTTGCTGAGGTAGTTTGCTAGCATTGTGCCGTGTTCAAGAGGCTGATAGTTTACTGGGGAAAAAGCTGTGTTTGCACCTGGAGCTCACACTTTTCAAGCTCCTTTACCTTCTTCCCAATGGCAGTGACAAGAGAGCGTGGCCAGAGTGGTATGGGTCTTTGTTAATATTAGCTACCTTTTTGAGGTGGCACCTCCTGTAGATTCCTCAATGGTAGTGAGGTCAGTCCCCGCGATGGGCTGGGCAATGTCTACCACTTTCCACAGCTTTTTTCGTTCCTGGGCATTCCAGTTACCAAAACTAGCAGTTTCATGATCATGAACCAACTGTTCAGCTCATACAACTGGGCAGAGTGCCAGTCTACTGTCTCCAATGTGGGCATTAGAGATGGTGAAAGTAGCCCCTATGTAACACCCCCCCCCCCCGCCTTCCCCCCGATTCCTTAATCTAGTGTGCGGAAAAAATGTGCAAGGGCTAATTTGATATGTTTACAGCTGGGGAGGTTAATGTAATTCATAAGATACAGTATTACTCCTAGCATATCTGGAGTAAATGCAGCTCTCAAAGTATTCATTCTACCTTTCAACATGAGCAACACAAGGGTGAAATAATCCACCCCTTGCTTCATGACTGATCTTACACCTCAGCATGACTTTATCCCACTAACCCAATATTACTCCATCATCTAAAAATAGAAAATAGGTGCAAGAAGAGGCCATTCGGCCCTTCGAGCCAGCACCGCCATTCATTGTGATCATGGCTGATCGTCCCCAATCAATAACCCGTGCCTGCCTTCTCCCCATATCCCTTGACTCCACTAGCCCCTAGAGCTCTATCTAACTCTCTCTTAAATCCATCCAGTGATTTGGCCTCCACTGCCCTCTGTGGCAGGCAATTCCACAAATTCACAACTCTCTGGGTGAAAACGTTTTTTCGCACCTCAGTCTTAAATGGTCTCCCCTTTATTCTAAGAGCCGCTACTAAGTGAGCCATCACTTTGTGTTTAACCCAATATTTCTTGATTCGCCTATTATCTAAAAATCTATTGATCAGTGAAAGTCTCCGCTGTCTACTTTGGTAGAAAATTCCAAAGTTTCACTGCCTCTGGGTAAAGACACTTCTCATCTTTATCCTCCTTGGCTGACATCTTGGGGATCTCTTTGAAACTTTTTGGATAATGAAAGGCCTTCTTAAAGTGGATGTGACGAAAAATATTCTAGTAATGGGATAATCTAGAATCAGAGGACACAGCCTCAGCATAAAAGGATATACCTTGAGAATGCCAATGAGGAGGAATTTCTTTAGCCAGAGGTTGGTGAAACTATGGAATTCATTGCCACAAATGGCTGAGGAGGCCAAGACATTGGATTTGTTTCAAATCAAATCAAATCAACCTTTATTGTCATCTTGCAAAGCAACAATTGTACAGTGCAAAATGAGAAGACGTTTCCCAGGGAATACCGGAGCATCGCACATGAAACTTAAACATTTCACACATAATAACAGTAAGAACAATCCAGTCCCTGATAAAACAGTGTAAATAGTTAAAAGCAGGTAAAACAGCAACATTAAAATAAAGTAAAAACAGTCATTAAAATGTCCAGGGCAGCTGATTTGAGTGGCCAGTGCCAGAGTTATTAAAATGTCAGTGCAAAGCCGCAGAATCAGGTGGAGTGACTGTTTAGCAGCCTCACAGCCTGTGGCAGGAAGCTGTTTAGCAGTCTTGTAGTCCGGGCTTTGATGCTACGGTATCTCTTGCCTGATGGCAGGAGATCCAGGTGTGTGTGGAGGGGGTGCAGTTTGTCCTTAGCTATTCTCAGAGCTTTTTTCAGACAGCGGCTCTGGAACAGTTCTTGTACCGAGGGTAGGGAGACACCAATGATCCTCTCTGCTCCCCTCACTACCCTCTGCAGAGCCTTCCTGTCTGAGCAGTTGCAGTTGGAGTACCACGTGTTCATGCAGTACGTGAGTACAGACTCCACCGTGCCCCTGTTTAAAGCAGAGATTGATAGATTGTTGATAGATTTGCAACTCAGTGGGTGTGGCAGCATCTCTGGAGAATATGGATAGGCGACGTTTCAAAACAGAAAGAAGGATCCTGACTGGAAACGTCACCTATCCATGTTCACCAGAGATATTTGTTGAGTTACTCAAGCACTTTTTGTCATTTTTATAAACTAGCATCTGCACTTCCTGTGTCTACATTTGAGACAGTCAAACCTGGTTCTATTCAAACTTGGGCAGAAGAAACGTTAACTCCACATTTACCCTGTCGAACCCTGTAAGAATTTGATATGTTTCAAAGAGCATGCCTCTCATTCTTCTGGAGAATGTCAGTTAGGTCTGTTTAATCTTGCCCTTGTATGACAACCCACATCCCCGGAGTATTCCTGTTGACCTTGGCTAAATAAAATGGAACATAAAACTTAATTTAAAGAAGTTACTAAAATTTATCATATGGCTACTCATACTTTATATTGGAAAGCCATTAGACATTTTATTTCATGCTGGTTTGCCTCTTTTGCAAGGATATTGTGCCTGGAATCAGTGCTTGCTCTCTGTGCTAACAAAGCTTATCATGGTTTTCCTCTTTATATTTCCTGAGTTATAAGAAGGTTTTGCTTCAGAAAGTGCACTTTTGCAACTCGAGATTGACATATATTTATCTGACAGTATTTCACTCTTCACTGTTGCAAAATAAGAAAAAAGTCAGACATCTTTCAAGCCTGAGCTTGGCATCATTTATTTTTTGCGAGATTGGGCAGTGTGTAAATAAATCTAAAGTGCTGCATGCTCCACCTTCATCTCCCAGTTCTCGGATGTGCTGTTTGGTTAAAGATATAGAAATTCTTTGTCTCCTTCCTGCGTACTTAGAGTCATTGTCATAGTGCTCTTTCGTTTCTTTCTAGTTTATTATTGTCACATGCACTGAGGTATAATGAAAAGTCTTTGTTGCGTGCTATATGGTCAAAGAAAAATATGTGTATATATAATATATATAATATATAAATAAAAACAATACACATAAATGATTACAATCAAACCATCCACATTGTACTGATTCAGGATAAAAATTACGATATCATGTGTCTATACTGTAAATGGCTTGATTGTAATCATGTGTTGTCTTTCCGCTGACTGGTTAGCATGCAACAAAAGCATTTCACTGCACTTCGATACACACGACGATAAACTAAACTAACTTCTAGTGCAACATTAAGTCTTTCTCTCCTTATTCTTTTACTCTCATCTTTTTCTTTCCATCTTTCCTTGCATTTTGTTTCTTCCCTCTTTCTCCTTCATTCATGATACTATCTCATTGGTAATAAATACATTGATAATAAATGCTCATTTTCTTTCTTTCTTTTAAAATATATATATATATTTTTTTCAAAAACAAAAACAGAATAACACACAAAAAAAGCCAATAATGATAAACATAACAGTGATATTGATACATCGGGATCAGGATTACATTAATAACAAGTATAACCTAAGTATGAGTCCAGTGTCAAAATACACATTGGGTATAGACCTCCCGGTCTCTATGTAAATACAGTTAAGTGTTTAAAATAGAACTTGTATATATAAAAACAAAAAGATAAAAAGAAAAAAAAGAAAAAAAGAGAAAAAAGAGAAAAACAAAACCATCTAAACTAAGAAAAACAAAACAAAATCTGGGCTAAAAAGAATTTCAACAATTTAAGTCCCTGTTTATCGTCACGTCCGTTCCACCATATAAAGGTAAAATAATTATTATAACGGTTGGAGAGGGGACAATTTATATCGTGTGAAAATGTTAAATAAATCTTCCCCAAATCCTATCAAATTTAACCAAGGGTTCGACAATGTCACTCATAACTCTTTCTAAATTTAAACATGCTATCGTTTCAGAGTCCCAATGAAATGTGGTAGGAGGATTAGAGTCTTTCCATTTAAATAAAATAGATCCTTATCTCTAATCGGCCGAATCAATGCTATTAAATGTTTATCCTACCTAAATTTTTGTATTTATTTCAGACGATGCCAATTTTTATTGCTAAATCTTTCTTTGATATTATTGACTCAAAAGTTTCTTCATATATATGGCAGAATAAAAATCCCAGACTAAGTACCAAGTACTTACAGAAATCAAAAAAAGGTGGTGGTTTGGCACTGCCGAACCTTAGAATTTACTATTGGGCAGTTAATGCTCACTATTTATCGTTTTGGACAAAAGATTTAGAAGATACCCAATCTCCAGGATGGATAAATCTTGAACATGATTCTATGCAAGGGCTATCATTGGCTTCTATTCTATGGGCATCGTTACCTTTTACAATCACGAGATTGAATAAATATACGATTAACCCAATAATAAGGCATACATTGCAAATATGGTTTCAATTTCGTAAGTTTTTTGGATTGAATGATTTTATCGTTGTAGATGGTTATGCATGCAACCTATAATGTAGCTACCTCATCACCACTAACCACGCCCCATCATATTAGTATAACTGTAGTCTCCTCCCTTTGTTCCTCCCATTAGGTCCCAGTACGTCTGAAGGCTGGATGCAGTCAGTGCTGGGACGTGTGTGCCATGTGCTATAATAAACTACCAGTAAAGGTTACAGTGTGTCAGAGATCACTCCTTTACATGGTGTCAGAAGTGGGATGACGTCGTGGCTTAGTTGGTTTAAGCACCTGCTTGAACAAACCCGCCTCTCGAACGGGGATTTCTATCAGTGTCTCCTGAACCTTCGCAACATTTCTAGAGACATTTCCATGGGATCCCCTGCCCAGCGACTCATGTCCCGAGTTGTCCGCCCTCCGATGCCTATTGCCCAGCAGTCCCTGATGCCTAAAGTCCTGCAGCCTGCTGATGTCCAGAAACGTATTGCCCAAAAACACGAGATCCAGCGACGATCGCATGATAAATCCTGCCGCCCTCTTTCTCCACTGATGCCGGGACAGGTCGTCCGTTTGCAGACGTCCACCGGCTATTCCCGACTTGCCACCGTCGTCGGGTTTGACAGCGCGCCACGTTCCTACCTCGTGGATTTCGAAGGGACTGTCTACAGACGCAGCCGCCAGCACCTGTTGGCGGTTAACGAGCCCAAACCACCTCCTGCGGTTCCGTATACCCCTCCATCGCGTGTCGAGCCTTCCTCCACTAACGTACCATCTGCTCCCTGCATGCCACGGTCGGTCCTTTTGCCTCGGGTAGCCCCCCCTGCTCCTCCCGGGTTTGCTCCCCAGGCTCTGTTGTCCCCTGCAAAATCTTCTCTCTCTCCAACTTCAACTCGTTCTACCCCTTCATTTTCACCTGGCTCTCCTGTGTCTCTCCGTTCCCCCTTCAAGCTGGGTTCTCCACCCAGCTTCTCTCCTCCTCCTGTTTCTGTTCCTGTCCCCCCTCCTACTCTTTCGGGCGGGGAGGGTGAAGGTGCTGTACGCACTCGCTCGGGTCGGATTGTAAAACCTCCGGCTCGCTACGGAGAATATGCCTAGCTTTGCAGGTACTGTATAATAAACCTGCTACTGTAGTAACTTGTTTGAATTGTAAGGGGAAGGATGTAGATGGTTATGCATGCAACCTATAATGTAGCTACCTCATCACCACTAACCACGCCCCATCATATTAGTATAACTGTAGTCTCCTCCCTTTGTTCCTCCCATTAGGTCCCAGTACGTCTGAAGGCTGGATGCAGTCAGTGCTGGGACGTGTGTGCCATGTGCTATAATAAACTACCAGTAAAGGTTACAGTGTGTCAGAGATCACTCCTTTACAATCGTATCGAGTCCTATCATATCTAATTTTTTTTTCCAACCTTCTAGTACTGATCAAGCCTTTCTGTTTATCGTGACTTGTTTTTGGATGGTTGTTTTATGTCTTTCGAACAACTCTCCAATAAATATAATCTACCTAACTCACATTTCTTTAGATATTTACAAATTAGACTTTTTTTGAAGGCTACACAACCCTCTTTTCCATTACCACATCAAACCGAAATCTTGGAAAAATGTTTACATTTGAACCCATATCAGAAAGGTTTAATAACGACTATTTATGAGTATTTTGAAATTACAAATGGATACATTGGATAAAATTAAAAATGACTGGGAAAGAGAACTTCAAATTTCTCTACCTATAGAGAAATGGGAGAGGATTCTACAATTAGTCAATACCTCTTCAATGTGTGCAAGACACACTCTGATACAATTCAAGGTGGTTCACAGAGCTCATATGTCAAAAGATAAGTTAGCTTGTTTTTATGGCCATATAAATCCTATCTGTGACAGATGTAACTCTGAAGTGGCCTCACTGACTCACATGTTTTGGCCTTGCCCAACTTTGGAAAAATATTGGAAATATATTTTTGACACTATTTCTGTAGTTTTAGGTATTGATTTACAACCTCATACTATTACTGCAATTTTTGGGCTACCAATGTTAGATTCAACTTATCTGTCCCATTCTGCCCGTCGGCAGATTGCTTTTACTACATTAATTGCCAGAAGAACTATTTTATTTAAATACTAATTTTGCCAGAAAATCACACCATATTGGTGAATTCAAAATTATCTATTAATTTGAGAAGAAATGGCCACAAAATCACTTCAAACAGCTATTACTTAGAGGTAAATAAAAATAGTTATTCATTAGAAATTAGATAAAATTTGTTCTTTTTCATTTAAAAACTTAGACCTTGGATTAGCAGGCCTGCATTTGAAATTGATTGCTCTTGCCAAGCAGAAATAATGAAATCTTTGTCGGGAATTAAAATATTTGCCAACGCAAAGCTTGGGATTGCAATCTTGCTATGATCTCCTGTATATGAAAGTACTTTGATTAGTCCCAATCCCATGACAGCTTGGGATAAACATGTTTGTTCACTTTAATTAAAAAGCATAGAGCATCCCTGACAGACAGAAATATAACATCTCACTGGGTTGTTAATTCTTAGTACTGGTTACAGCAATAAAATTGCCCTGTTGTCAGCCTCCTGTGATTTAATATTCATCTGCAGAGCATTGGAATCGTAGGCCATCTCATGTGAATTTTCTCTCACCTGCCACTTCATGGGAGGAATTAATACACCCGAGCAGATAGTCATTTTCCGTAATAAGTTTGTCAGAGTTGCTAGTGCCATAAATTGTTTAAATTACTCAACTCTGATTGTTGCAACATGTCCCACGTGAATATGGTTTATATCAGTCCGACATTACATATGTTTCCAGGGTTATTACATTGCTACTTGGGAATGGGTTACTGTGATGAAACCATCAAACATGAAACAAAGCAGACGCCACTAGTCAACAGTGTGGCTTATCCTGTCAGCTCCTTTATTTTTCCTTTCCGTGAATTTGACTATCCGTTTTATTTATTCTTCCCTCACTCTTTCGCTCTACACCTTTGCCTGTCTATTGACGTGTCGGCTTGCCTCTGAGTGAAACGGTTTTGCTCTAAGTCTCACACTGGGGACCCCAGCAAATAATCCATACTGACACTTGTGTGGAGCACAGAGGGAATGAGCCTCGGTCAGAAGAGCTGTTTTATGCATGAAATGTTAAATCAAAATCCCAAATGGCCCCATTAAGCCATCAACGGAGACGTATGCTAAAGGCACGCTAATTTAATAAAGATGACATTTCTAGTCTCGTTAAGCAAGAAAGTAATCCATCCAAATGTTAAAATTCAACATATGCAAAGTGAGTCATTTGCGCAGATATTCACAAATTAGGAACAACATATACTAGAGAGACCTAACAGTTCAGAATGTTGAAATTGATTTTAGATTTCCAGCATCTGCAATTTCTTTTGCTTTTTGAGAGTAAAAACACACAACTAAAAACCGAGGTCTGTCTGGATACAAATATTTTGAAGTTATTCCCATATCCCTGCTCCCATTACACTTGTTGGCAATAGAGGTCACAGATCATGGGCTTCACGGTGGAGCAGCGGTGTAGAGCTACTGTCTTTCAGCGCCAAATACCCGGGTTCGATCCTGACTGCGGGTGCTGTCTGTACGGAGATTGTACATCAGCGCCTCTACTTCCTGAGAAGATTACGGAGATTCAGTATGTCAAAGGGGATTCTCTTGAACTTCTACAGAGGTACAGTAGAGTGCATATTGACTGGTTGCATCATGGCTTGATTCGACAACTTGAACGTCCAGGAGCGGAAAAGAATGCAAAAAGTTGTGAACACTGCCCAGTCCATCACCGGCTCAGACCTCCCCACCATCGAAGGGATTTTTCGGAGTCACTTTCTTAAAAAGGCAGACAACATCATCAAAGACGCACACCACCCTGGCCACACATTCATCTCACCGCTGCCATCGGCAAGAAGGTACAGAAGCCTGAAAACTTTAACGTCCAGATTCAGGAACAGCTTCATCCCTACAGCCGTCAGGCAACTAAACACTACAACCTCATATAAGCTCTGAACTACAAAAGACTATTATTATTATTATTATTATTATTATTATTATTATTATTATTGCACTATTATTGTTTGTTTGTTTGTTTTTTGAGTATGTGTATGTATATATGTATTTTTGTATATATGTATATCTATATTACTAAAATTCTCATCTTGTTTGTTTGTTTGTAGCTCAATTGCACAAAAATGGTAGAGGATAGCGCTACCATTTTGGCCCACCTTACTCACCATTGGCCTGTGATGTAAATGAAATGAGTTAAGTTCAAATTGATGGTGTATTTTATGTTATTGCCATTTAAAAGTTAAAAAACATAAAAACAGCGCCCCACTTGCCCTCTGGCTACAGCACACTCGCACCCCCACCTTCAGCTCCAGCACGCTCGCACCCCCCCCCCCTTCGGCTCCAGCACGCTCGCTGCTGCCTCCCCTCCCCCGGCTTCAGGTGCGCACCCACTCCGACAGCCCCACTTCAACCCCCCCAGACAGCCCCCACCTCAAGCCCCCCCTCCCGACAGCCCCTCCTCAAGACCCCCCCCCCGACAGCCCCCGCCTCAAGTACAACTTCATCGCTGCCCTGCTTGAGAAAATGGGGCTGATGGTGGTTTACTGAAATTCAAGTTCAAGTTCAAGTTTATTTGTCATTTGCACCAATTGATACAGTGAAATGATTTTACCGTGCAGTCATGACAGTAAAAAGCAACAAAACACACAATTAACACAATTTAACACAGACATCCATCACAGTGAATCTCCAGGCACCTCCTCACTGTAATGGAAGGCAAAAAGTCTTGTCTCTTCCCTGCTTCTTCTCCCATGGTCAGGCAGTCACACTGCTGCCTCGAGGCGATTGAGGCTCTCGATGTTGAAGCTCTCGCCGGGTGATAGTAGATCCTGCGGCAGATTTTAAGCCACGCCGGGTGATGAAAGGCCTCGCGAACAGGCCACGCGATTCGGTGCAGACGAAGCTGCTGTTGCGGGAGCTCCCGAAAATTGGCCACCAGCCAGAGACCTGCAAGCTCCCGATATTACAGTCCACTGGACCTGCGGCCGAAGCCTCCAAAAGCTCTGAAGTCAGGTCACAGCCACAGTGTCACCACAACCTCCAAAGTCAGCCAGCTCCGCGATGGTAAGTCCACAGGTTCTGCGACCGGAGCCCTCAAGGTCGATTCCAGTTTGAGGCTGCCAGCTCCACGATGTTAGGCCTCAGCGCAAACGGAGGTACGACAAGGAAAAGGTCGCATAACCATTGAAGGAAGAGAGTAAAAAAATTCACCCACCCCCCACCACATATACACACACCTAAAAATAGACGAAAGCATACATCTAACACGACAAATAGAAGACAAAAAGAAGAAAGACAGATGGACTGCAGGCAAGCCACAGCAGCTTGGGCAGCGCTGGCTCAGGAATTGTGTTTAGACTGCATTTTTAACATCATGCCAAGAAGAGGGAAAAAAAGAGTTGCAGGATGGTCAAGGGACAACCCAAAGGGACATCAAGAAGCAAGGGACAATCGCGGATCAACGAGAAAGAACACTAAAAAGAAGGGATGAAGAGATGCAACAAGAAACATAGAAACATAGAAATTAGGTGCAGGAGTAGGCCATTTGGCCCTTCTAGCCAGCACCGTCATTCAATATGATCATGGCTGATCATCCAACTCAGTATCCTGTACCTGCCTTCTCTCCATACCCCCTGATCCTTTTAGCCACAAGGGCCACATCTAACTCCCTCTTAAATAAATGATGGAATGATGGATGGAAATAAAGATAAATGATGGAACGATGCCAGGACGCCATGACGTATGTTTGGAAGTATGGCAATGCTTCATGCTTCATTACGATGACTTGCATTTTTCGAGAGCACAAGTTGTGGACATGATTCATATGCGCTGCACAGGAGAAGATCTCCCGACATGGGAGGATTTCAGGGATATCAAGAGGGACGCCGGGATTGACCTATTACTTCTGAATGGGTGGTGCCCTATAATGCTCAACTATTGAAGTTGTTCAAATCTCACATCAACATTGAGATATTCTCCTCTGTAAAGGCAGTCAAATACGTGAGCAAGTACACCTTGAAGGGAAGTGATCAAGCAGTTTTTGAAATTTACAGGGATGATGAAATTACACTCTATTTGACTGGCGGATACATTTGTTATACACTGATGGCCATTGGCAACCAACAATGGGAGATGCTAACAAGACAAGACTCCCCAGTGCAATGAGAGATTTGTTTGTTGTTTTGCTGATGAATACTGAGATCTAAAATCCTCGACAATTATGGGACTGCTTCAAGAATTCAATGTCTGAAGATTTCTTTGAAAAAGAAAGGAGAACAATGAGTGATCCTAATATCATGATTGATGAGAAGCATCATGATCAGGCTCTGTTGTATATTCAAAACAAGCTTGGGAATTACAACAAAACTGGATGCAACTTGTTGATGACAATCCAGAATTGCTGCAGGAATTGCAATACAATACAACAGAACAACAGCAATTTGTTCAGGAGAATGAGCCTCTGCTGAATGCTAAGCAGAGAGCAGTGTATGACCAGGTGTGCGACTGCTTGAAAAGGAATCTTCCTTCAATGGTTTTTATTGATTCACCAGGAGGAACAGGGAAGACATTTATCACTAATTTGATCCTCTCCAAAGTTAGAGGTCAAGGTGATGTGACTATTGCTGTACCATCCTCTGGGATAGCAGTTACATTAATGCCTGGTGGAAGAACTGCACATTCTCGATTCAAGATACCCATCCAAGTAACCGAGTATCCATTCTGCAACATCGAGAAGAAGAATTACACGGCACGTTTACTGAGGCAAGTGAAACTCATTGTTTGCGATGTGTGCCCAATGATTAGCAGGGAGAGCTTTGATGCGGTGCACAGAACTCTTCGAGGTATGCATCAACACTAAGCCTTATGGCGGCATTCTTACCATTTGTTATGCCGATTTTCAACAACTACTTCCTGTTGTGAAAAGGGGAAATGATGCTGATATTGAACATTCCTGTATCAAGAAATCCTACTTGTGGAGACTTTTCACCAAGTTTCAATTGGAGACGAATATGCGATTGAGTGAGGGAGAAGACGACTATTCTCAATTTTTATTGAAAGTTGGACAAGATGACATTTTAAAGAATGAAGATGATGAAATTGAAATGCCACAAGACATGGTTCTATCAGCAACAACATTGGTGGGTTATATTGATTTCATCTATTCCGCATTTGACAATCCTGCAGAATTATTCTCTGACAATTTTATCTTGGTTCCGCACACAATACAATGAGAAGGATTAATTCTACATGCATCACACGCTTCCCTGGAATCAATAAGTATTTTTCTCTCACTGCTGTCACTGAGGGAACTAATGCTACTCACTTCCCTACAGAATTCCTCGATTCACTGGACAACTCTGGATTACCACCACACAAATTGGAGTTGAAAAAAGGTTCTCCAATCATGTTAATGAGAAATCTGGAACCCCTAAGTCTATGCAATGGAACAGGATAATTGTGGAAGAGCTACACAATAATCTGATCATTACAAGAATCAACATGGGAGCCTTCGTAGATGACATTGTTCTCATTCCTATGATAATGCTCAATTTGACAGAAGGTCAAGACATTCCCCTTCAGCAGAGCCAATTCCCCATTCAGTCAAGTTTTGCTATGATGATCCATAAAGCTAAAGGACAAACCATGGAAAAGGTATTTCAGCCTGGACAACTATACGTGGCTCTTACCGAGGAAAGGTGAAGGACAATGTCAAAGTTTTCCTGAATGATGGAACATCAACCAAGAATGTTGTCGCTAAACCAGTGCTTGGCTGAACGATGACTTCTGAGGTAAATTCTCAGATTTTCTTTGTTAATCTTTGACCACTCAATAATGTCTCTATATTAAAATTGTGTGTCTTTTTTCTCCATCAACAGCAAGAAGATGTCGAGGGGCAGTGAGGAGCAGAAGGGAACAAGAGACGCAACAAGAAATAACTGAACCTGTTGAGGACAGAGCCACGGAGAGTGGAGGGGAGTTTGAGAGGGGATGGAGTGGGTGAGTGGGGGGGGGGGGTGAGGGAAGAAGGGGGGATCAGGTGCATCACAATGGGACTGCGCAGTTGGGGACTATGGGTGAGTGGTGGAATATTGCGTTGGGGGAGCAGACCCAACGGGTCTGCACTTTGTCCGGTAAATTACTAAGCAGTGAACTATGTAAATATCTACTAAGTAAAGGAAACTTATAATTCAACACTCAAACAACATTAATTAAATTGAACATCCTTAAAAGTTGATTTGCATTCAAGACTACAATATCTTTAAAAGACCCAGCTTAATAAGAAATGGTAAATAATTGTGCATAATGTAAATGTAAAGATTAAACTGAACATAGGTTTCAGCGACTGATTTCAACCCTTCCACCAAACATGAGCAAAGATTTAAAAGCAATTTTGCAATTAATCCCTTTAGCACAGTTAACACATGCAATCCAATCAGATGATTATACTGCTGCCTGTATTCATCAATCTGTTAATTCCTAAAGCATGTATCGTGTACATTCATCATTTACTAGAAGACAAATTCTAAGTTTACAAATCTCACAATTCTAACCTTTAAACCACTGTGATCATCTCTCGAACTCCACTGACAATATCTACTTTTTATTTCTCAGGTTCTTGCGATTTTTCATTACAGTGTGTTGAATTAAATGATATATAACTCTTTATGGTCAAACTGATTGACTAGAATTGCCCCAATTGATGTTGTAATGATGGGTGGATAAATTGATTCTGTGCAGTCCTTTTTCTGCACAGATTCTATGTTATCTCAGTGAAAACAAAGAAAGAAAAGACTCTGCTGTCTGAAATGACAATTCAAATGGTATTCTTTTTCAATTCTGAAGTGCATCATACAATTGAAAAAATATATTGAAAAGAGTCAGACAATTTTCTGAGAGGAAAAATCACCTTCAAAATAAACACTGTTGATCTTTTCTTCCATCTCCCATGTCAAAAGGAAGAGCAAAAACTCACAGCAATTCCTGTGTAAAACTACAAAAAATATATAATCAACCTGGAAACAAATGCAGAGATGAGTGGTGCAGAAGGTCATGACCCTAGTTAGACACAAAACGCTGGAGTAACTCAGAGGGACATGCAACATTTCTGGAGAGAAGGAATGGGTGACGTTTCGGGTCAAGACCCTTCTTCAGACTGGATTTTGTGTCTATCTTTGGTGTAAACCAGCATCTGCAGTTCTTTCCTACACACTAAGTTTAGTTTAATTCAGAGATACAGGCACTTTGGCCCACCGAGTCTGCGCAGGCCAGTACAAATGTACTACAGGGACAATTTGCCATTTTTACCGAAGCCAATTACAAAACTACAAACCTGCACGTCTTTGGAATGTGGGAGGAAACAGGAGCACCTGGAGAAAACCCATGTGGTCACAGGGAGAACTCACAAACTCTGCACAGACAGCACCCGTAGTCAGGATCAAACCCGGATATCTGGCGCTGGAAGGCAGCAACTCTACGACTGCACCACCGTCACACCCAAGGACTTTAGCTGAAAAGTATTAGGATTTTCTACTGTGTTAATGAATGAATGAATTTATGAATGAATGAGTTTATTGTCCAAGTATATTCACATACAAGGAGTTTGCCTTGGTGCTCTGCCCGCAAGTGACAACATGACACACAGTGACAGTTAGGAATGATACATAAAACATTAAACATTAATAATAAAACATTATTGATTAAACATGTGAATTAAATAAAATACCAGAACAAAAGGAGGCTACTGACTTTTGGTTATTGAGTAGAGCTACTACTCGCGGATAAAAAGCTGTTTTTATGTCTGGCTGTGGCAGCTTTGACAGTCTGGAGTCGCCTTCCAGAGGGAAGTGATTCAAAGAGTTTGTGGCCAGGGTAAGAGGGGTCAGAGATGACCTTGCCCGCTCGCTTCCTGGCCCTTGCAGTGTACAGTTCATCAATGGAAGGAACGTTGCAGCCAATAACCTTCTCTGCTGATCAGATGATTTGCTGCAGCCTCCAGGTGTCGTGCTTGGTGACTGAGCCAAACCAGACCATGATGGAGAAGGTGAGGACAGACTCTACGATGGCCGTGTAGAATTGGACCGTCATTGCCTGTGGCAGATTGTGATTCTTCAGCTGCTGCAGGAAGTACATCCTCTGTTGTGCCTTTTTGACTGTGGTCCACCGACAGAGGAGTTCAGGCACAGTCAACTTGGAAAGTTTGGATGTAGTAGCTCTGGTTCAATGGTGTTGAATGCAGAGCTAAAATCAAAAAAACAAAATCCTCACATAGGTCCCCTGGCGGTCTAGGTGCTGAAGGATGCAGTGCAGGCCCAGGTTGATTGCATCATCAACAGATCTATTGGCCCAGTATGTTATTTTTCAGCTTGGCCAGCACAAGCCTTTCAATGGTCTCCATGACTACAGAGGTCAGGCAACAGGCCTGTAGTCATTAAGACCTGTAATCCTTGCCTTTTTGGGTATAGGGATAATAGTGGAGACTTTGAAGCAGGCAGGGACAGTACAGGTTTGCAGGGACTGGTTGAAAATGTCTGTGTAGGCCGGTGCCAGTTGTTCGGCACAGAGTTTGAGTGTAGAGGGGGAAACATTGTCCGGTCCTGGAGATTTCCGTCTTTTCTGTCTTCTGTGGCAATTGTGCTATCAGGGATTTCAAAAGGGAGAACGTAGAAACAAACAACTGCAGATGCAAGGGCACAAAGTACTGGAGTAACTCGGCAGGTCAGGCAGCATCCCTGGAGCACAATGATAGGTGATGTTTTGGGTCAAGACCCTTCATCAGAATGTTTGTGGGGATGGGGAGAAGAAAGAAAGCTGCAGGACAAAGCATTGCAGGTAATGTGGGCATAGGTGCGGGAGGGGTTTTGATAGCCAGATGGTTGGAACAAAGAGATAACAGCAGAGGATGTGAGACCGGTTTGAAGTTGTGGATTGTGAAGCCAGAAGGAGGAAAGTATTGGGTGAGGAGGAAGTGGGGAATGTAGGTAAATAGTAGATGGGGCACAATGGAGACTAGTGGGTGGTGGTAAAGGGGTGTTAGGGGGGAGGGGGGGGGGGAGGGGCAGGGAAGGGGCAGGGAAGGGGCAGTGAAGGGGCAGAGAGGTTATTTGGAGGTTACCTAAAATTAGTGAATTCAACTTTCACACCATTGTGTTGTAAGCTACCCAAGAGGAATATGAAGTTGTGTTCCTCTTGTTTGCATGTGGCCTCACTCTGGCTATGCAGGAGGTTCAGGACAGAAAGGTATGTGTGGCAATGGGAAGGGGAGTTAATATGGGTAGCAACTGGGAGATCTAATAGGCCTTGTCGGATCGAGCGCAAGTGTTGGTCTCGCAGATGTGCAGGAGGCCACATCGGGATCGTCGGACGCAGTCGATCAGTAGATCAGGTATTGGAGAGCAACTGAAGGAGAAGACAAGGGAGTTATGTTGACCAGATTACTGTGCTAAGAGGATGTATAAACCTGATGGGCCAAATGGCCTACTGTGCTATAATGGTTCTATGATGCTGTGATTCAATGAAGACTCTCTCTCCCAAAAGGATTCATTTGTGTACTTGAGGATTTGATCACTTGCCAGGATTTAGAGATATGTATTGTGGAAACAGGCCATTCAGCCCACCAAGTCCACTCTGACCAGCGATCACCCCATATGCTAACACTATCCTACACACTGAGGGCAATTAACTTTTTTTTCCCCGAAGCCAATTATCCTACAAACCTGTATGTCTTTGGAGTGTGGGAGGAAACTGGAGCTCTCAAAGAAAACCCATGCGGTCACAGGGAGAACGTACAAACTCCATGGTCAAGATTGAACCCCGGCTCTACCACTGCACCACTGTGCCGCCCTGCTTGATGCTTGATGTAAATGAGAAGATGGAGGACTTCAAAGGATTATCCATGACATGCTGATTTCAAATGTGTCTAAGCCACATAGCATTGGGAACAATTATGATTAGGCTTCTTCCTTACTGAAACAGATCATCTTTGTCCAGGCACAGTCATGACTTATGAAGAATGTTGATCCTTTTTGTTGTATCTGCTCCATATCCCCAACGTAGGGTCCACCGAAAGATTCATTGCTGTTCGGGTAGCTGATCAAACATTCCCAGGGGATCCTTTTGTGATTAAAAGGATAGAATACAGAATCCCTCGGTTCAAAGTGCCATGTGCTTAGCGCTTTGTGGATTTTTTTTTGGCTGCAAATTAAAAGATCTGCCAAATCCTGGAGGGATAGACTTTCTGTGCTGCCAACTCCAGGATTATTGACGATGCCACGGGGATGGATTCTGATCCTTCAACCTTAGCCAAAAGGCTACGTTCAAAGGCATCAGAAATTAATGTCATGTCAGCGGATTATTCTCTTCATGTGAGGAAAAATAACAATCTGAATCGCTGGCCTGAATCGTGTTTGAATATTCTCTCCTCGGCTCCGATGGTTTAAAAAAAATTGATATTTTTCACCAATCAATCAATAATATCACCCATCAGTAATGTAGGTTGTCTTGATTGTTGCCTCAGCTCGCACACTTAAATCAAAGGAAGTGAGTCACAGCACATTTATTTTTATTAACAGTCCCAGAAAACTGGAACAAGAGAGAAAGAATATAATTAGCTCCATTTTGACAGTAAATAAATTACTCTTGTGTGGAATACACCAACGGTGAAATTATTGTCCAGGGGAAATTGTGAATATTATAAAATCTGACATACAATCCATTAGCAACATGACCCAGGTAACTAGTATTCATTTCATTGTAACAGAGATAATTTGGTTGTTATGCCCATTTTGATAACCATTGAAACATTCTGATAAACCTAAATTTGCATTTTTTCCCCCTGACTTTTCAGCTGATAAGTAGATACCATCTTCCAATTTCACAGCAGACATACTTCTACTGAAATTGCGGGTCTAAAACCTGACCATTTCTGGAGGAATTCTATAATATAACCTACAGCACCACTAATGAGGTCACAGCAGTAGAGTTGCAGCCTTGCAGCGCCAGAGACCTGGGTTCGATCCTGACTACGGGTGCAGTCTGTACGAAGTTTGTATGTTCTTCCTGTGACCGCATAGGTTTTCCCTGGGTGCTCTGGATTTCTTCCACACTACAAAGACATACAGGTTTGTAGGTTAATAACAATAAACTTAGTGATTGTGGCTTCCGAGTCCTCCAGCAGGTTCACCAAAGGTTCACCACCCTTCCAGCGAAGACATTCTTTCTCCTCACAATCCTAAACCTGCCAATCCAATAGTTCAATTAAACTATTGTTCAGTCTGAAGAAGGGTTTCGGCCCGAAACGTCGCCTATTTCCTTCGCTCCATAGATGCTGCTGCACCCGCTGGGTTTCTCCAGCATTTCTGTGCACGTTCAATTAAACTTTATTGTCAAAAAGCCCAGATGTAGCAAAGTTCTTAAGGGCCTGTCCCACTTTCACGACCTAATTCACGACCACTGCCGAGTTTGCCCTTGACTCATACTCGCAGCATGGTCGTCACGAGGTCTTCGGAGGTCGTAGGTAGGTCGTAGCAGGCCGTAATACTAGTCGTAGGTACTCCTGGCATCAGATAGGTCGGGACGTTTTTTCTAGCATGATGAAAAATGTCCACGAGTAAAAAAGGTCGTGAATTAGGTTGTGAAAGTGGGACAGGCCCTTTAGTTTTGCATCCAATTCAATAAAACATTACTATACATGAGCAAGCATATTTAAGTATAAGAGGGCAACAGTTGTAGTGTAAGTATAATAGATTTATATTGAAACTGCGGCCTGTAGTTTTAGAATCAGCAGTCAAAGGAACCATCTTCCTTGCATTCTGCCTCTGAAGCTCTGTAAAGAATTGTGTATATTTCAATGGGATATCCTCTCCTTCATCTAAACCTAGACTCTCACGCTACCTAATGTCTTCTTTTGCCTGACACCAATAGTGAATTTTCATTGCACTTCCTCTATGACAAGCACAAAGACCTTAACAGTGCATAGTTCTTGGTGTATAGTTTCAGCAAGGCCCTATATCATTACAATGTGAGTTTCTTACTGCTATATTTAAACCCTCGGGTAACCAAGGCTGAAATACTATTTTCCCTCTTCACTGTCTGTTGCACCTTCATGTTGGGTTTCTGCAAGCTCTATACATGCATTCTTGGGTGTCTTTGGACATCAGACCTAAAGTCAGAGGCTAGCTGTCCTGCAATAAGTGACTCATCTCCCTATTCTCCAAAGCCTTGCTACCATCTACAAAGTACCAGCTAGAAGCATGATGAAATAGTTAGTATTGCCTTAACTGGATCGGTGCAGTTCAAACAGCTTTCAAAAAACTGCACACCAAGAAAATAGGCCACTTGAATGATACTTTGTCCACCAGTCTAAGCATTCGAATCCCTCCATCTGTGGTGTAGAATGTCTGCAGTCCATATCCTGCATGATGTTACCCATCTAGGCTACCCATCCAACATCATCTTCCAAACATGTAAACATTGCCACCAAGGACAAGGGCATATAGCAAATGCATGAGAACATAACCACAAGCAGATTCCCAACCAGATCACACACCATTCAGAAGTGTATCACTGGTCTTTCATCTTCACAGGATGTAAATTTCTGAACCTCTTATTTATGAGGACATTTACAAGGATGTTACCAGGACTTGAGCTATAGGGAGAGGTTGGGCAGACTCGAACTTTATTCCTTGGAGTGCAGGAGGATGAGGAGTGATCTTAGAGAGATGTAGAGGGGAAAAGGAAGCGTAAACACATAGATTTATTTTGCCCTGGCAGAGGGGAATCAAAAACCAGAAGTCATAAGTTTAAGGTGAGAGGAGCAAGATTGAATGGGAACCCGAGGTGCAATTTTTTCACTCGGAGTTTGGTGTAGCAATGTTACAACATTTTGAGATTTTAAAAATCAAGTCTGCAATTTATCCCATCATATAAAGCATAAAAATAAGTTTAATTTGACACCTAATTCACATTCATATCTTCAGTATTAAAAAAGTTATGGCCATTTACATACTGAAATTAGCATCTTGTTCCGTATTGCTTTTCCATTGACTTAACTCAAAAGCTGTGATCGAGGACAGTCAAAAGCCCATAACTTTCTTAAAAATTAAGAGAACTGAAAGAAATTTTCAGTTATTATAGATTGAAGCATTCTGAAACAAATATGAAACAATCTTACTTGGATGGCCTGAAATTAAAGCATATAATTAGTTAGTTACCTAATTGTAGCTAATTACAAAATTCAATTACTAGATCTAAACATCTATCCATTTCTTAGGAAAAGGTTAACATTTTTAAATAGCCTAAGTGTCCAAATAACATTCACACAAGAATTCACAATATAACATGATTTTTAAATCTCATTGTCATGAATTTATAGGCCAAATGGAAGGAATTTAGTGTTTGATTCCCGTAAATTAATGGCCATTTTAATCATCTTGCGAGTGGGATTTTATGAAACGCGATCGTTTGGAACGTTGCATTTGCAGTGAATTTAAACCCCATATTGGCAGGAAAAATACTGCCGGTTCGTATGGCCATACCTGGTTCCTAAGTCACCTTTTCGCAACGTGAAATTTTGATTAAAGGCATCCTAAGAAGCACGTTTATATGTAAAAATAAACGGCGTACCTTGCTTTGTCCCGTACGTGAGATCCGTCCCGTTGTCGGCGTTGACGGCTTTAGAAGCCGATTTTTAATTTACTCATGCTATTAAATTATCCAGCGCAGTTTTTAAAAAACTTGATAAAACGGATGTCGGAGTGATTATTCTTCAGCAGCTAAACAGCCTGACAAAGATCGATTTCAACAGGCTGGAGAAAAATGGCATTTTAAACCCGCCCCCTTCTCAAAGCTGCCAAAGTCGCGCACACGGCCAGTGACAGACCTGCAGCGCCGCTGAAGGTAAGTTTTGTAACATACCTATTTGGTGGGTATTTGGAATGAACTGCCCGAGGAAGCAGCAGTGGCAAACTCGTGGAAGCACGTAGAACGTATGTAGCGGGTGCGTCGGAGCTCGGGGACGTCTCTTACTGCAACCCTAACGGCAGGTACTCGGGAAACGCGGTAAGCTCAGGAAGACTCGTGAAGATTTTTCAACATGTTGAAAAATATCCACGAGAGCCCCGAGTACCTACGAACGGCCATTACTGTAATTCTCCGAGTTCGAATCAGGGCAAACTCGGGAGAACTCTGGAATAAACAAGTGGGACAAGGCTTTTAGGAAAATAGGCCAAACTTGAGTAAATGGGGCTATCTTAGATGGGGTAATTTGTTCAGCATGAATGAGTTGGGTTGAAGGCCAATCTGCGCTGAATGACTCTACGGCTTTCATCTCTGGGATTATTTGCCACAGACGGCTTGTGAGGCAAAGTCAGTGGATATATTTAAGGCAGAGATAGATGTGCTTTAATGCCCTTCAAAAAGGAGAAGGGAGCTCCTAAAACCCTGGATTATGTATAGTATGGGGCAGAGGACCAGTTTTGAGCGGTTGATATGAGGTAATAGCCTCAGAATTAAAGGACGTTCCTTTAAAAAGGAGATGAGGAGGAATTTATTAAGTCAGAGGGTGGCGAATCTGTACAATTCTTTGCCACAGAAGGCTGTGGAGACCAAGTCAATGGATATTTTCAGGAAGGAGAGATGGATCAGCCATGATTGAATGGCAGAGTAGACTTGATGGGGCAACTGGCCTTATTCTGCTCCTATCACTTATGATCTTATAATCTAACAGCATTGAGGAAACACCTTCACAGAGGAACCACAAAGGTTTAAGAAGGTGGTTCTTCATCTCCTTATCAAGGACAGTGTGTATCTTCAAGTAGCAACTCTGAATCTAGTTCCAATCTGCTCTGCAATGTCACCCATCATAATTAACTTTGAATTCCACTTCAACTACAGTCAAAGACTTACTGTCTGTCAAACCTGACTCTAATTTCCAGGAACATTCAAAAACAATTAAAAATTAAACATACAATTTTAAATGTCAAATATTATTAAAATAATGAAAAAACATTTATAACACAAATACTTGAAATAATTAAACATATTTTTTAAAATATGTAAATTACTTGAAACCTGCCTTTCTCCCGTGAAACTCTTCTTCTTCATAATAATGAATGGATTCACTAAAAGTGAGCTCAGCCTATAACCTGATGCAGGTACAGTGCCCAGATATCTCCTTCTAACTTCTGAGAAACCATAGGAAATTGGTAACATAAAGAATGCGGCTGCAGGAATCTTGCAGTGAACACAGTGTGCTGGAGTCTATGAATGCTGCCTCGTCCATCACCAGCTCTGACCTCCCTACCATCGAAGGGATTTATCGTAGTAGCTGCCTCAAACAGATAGCCAGCATCATCAGAGACCCACACCATCCTGGCCACACACTCATTTCATCCATGATGTCGGGATGAAGGTACAGGAGCATGACAACTGTAACATCCAGGTTCAGGAACAGCTTCTTCCCTACAGCCATCAGGCTATTAAACACTACAACCTCAAATAAGCTCTGAACGACAATAGACTATTATTTTAATTGCACTATTATTGTTTGTTTTTTTAAGTATGTGTGTGTGTGTGTATGTATATATATATATATATTGTCATATGTCCAAGATAGAACAATAAAATTCTTATGTTGCAGCACAACAGTATATGTAAACATAGAACACTGTAAGCAATATGATAAACGAGAGAGAAAAATAAGTTCAGTGTGTATATATACACACTCTCACAAGTACACACACACATTATATAATAAATATATATAATGTGTGTGTGTACTTGTGTGTACTTGTGAGAGTGTGTATATACATGTTTACATATACTGTTGTGCTGCAACATAAGAATTTTATTGTTCTATCTTGGACATATGACAATAAAACACTCTTGACTCAATGGGTCAGGCAGCTTTTCTACTGGACATTGACAGGCAACGTTTTTCGGGTGTGGAGAAGGGCCCCGACCCGAAACGTCTCCTAACCATGTCCGCCAGATATGGTCCTGACCCACTGAGTTACTCCAGCCCCTTTGTGCTCGACATAGGGAATTGGTGGACCACTGTTGGACACCACAATGTTGGAAGGCAGTCAGACTGACTGTAAGAAAGGCCTCTCAGGAAGTTGAAGTCCTTTGCATTTATGTCTGCTTGTGCTGCAATTCCAAACTTCCCAACTGTTACGTGGGAACTGCAAACATTTGTCAGGATGATGTAAGCCACGCTGGCCTTCTGTTCATCAACAGAAGGTAAAACATGCATACAAACCCTTTATAATTGGCCTACATCTTGCTTTGTATTTCTGCCAACAGTTCCCAAATGCTGCAACACAAGCAGATTATATTATTAAAAAGAGACATAAAATAACAAACATCTGAGGCAACCTGGTTGCAAATTAATGGCTCCTGGGAGATACAGAGCTGTATTCATATGTGTTCTCCTTTAAAGCCATTGAATTGATTGGTTTGAATAGTATATCATTACGATTTAACTCGTAGCCTATAAGAAAATTGAGGTAAAGGCCGAGAAGTGGTATCCCTTAAATTTGGAGCAAGGGGCATGATTGGAGCTTGGTGGGAGTAGAGTGTCAGAGGATGATACGATCAGCCATTTAGGACTGATGTGTGGAGATGTGTTTAGTTTAGTTTAGAGATACAGCCCACTGAGTCCACGCCGACCAGTAATATCGCTGTAATAATAATAATAATAAATTTTATTTATGGGCGCCTTTCAAGAGTCTCAAGGACACCTTACAAAAATTGAGCATGTAGAGGAAAAACATGTAAGGGGAATGAAATAAATAGTAGAGACATGACTAGTACACAAAGTAAAGACAGAATTCAATACAAAATGTATTGAATTCACCAATACTATCCTGCACTCTAGGGACAATTTTACAATTTTACTAAGCCAATTATCCTACAAACCTGTATGTCTTTGGAGTGTGGGAGGAAACCGGAGCTCCCGGAGAAAACCCACGCAGGTCAAGGTTTCAAGGTCAATGGCAATTTAAGGTACAGTCAAATTTGAGTTACCATACAGCCATAATAGGTAAAAAGCAACAAGACACATAGCCACATAAAATAAAATTTAACATAAACATCCCCACATTCCTCACTGTGATGGAAGGTAATAAAGTCCAATCTTCAACCTCTTTATTCTCCCGCAGTCGGGGCTGTTGAACCCTCGGTCTATTCTATTCCAACCAAATTGCTCACCTGAACAACTCACATTTACCTGTGTTTATATGCCTCTAAGCCTTTCCTATCCATTTACCTATCTAAAAGAATCTTAAACATTGTAATTTTACCTGCCTCGACCACACCCTTTGGCATATTGTTCCAGAAGCCACCACACTGGAAACGATGCTCCTGAGCTCCCCTTTAAATCTTTCCTCCTTTCTCGTTAATGCGATGCACTCTACGTTTAGACTCCCTCACCCTGGAGGAAAGACTGTGATCATTCATCTTTACCGCCCCGCAGGTGCAGCGCACAGGCCTTGAACCTGGTGAGACGCAGGAGGAGCCCAGCCGGGATTCACCCCACAGAGCCCAGTCCCTCCACGCACTAGAGTCTCCCAACCCCTGCAGAGTAGTTATTAAGATGGCTGATCCATGGGCGGTTGCTGCTGGGCCGCAAGTTGGGGATTGATCAACCCCGGCTGGGTCGCCTGGGCGAGGGTGTCTGATGTTGTGAGACCCGAAACACCCGATGACCCCAGGCCACATCACGGAGGATGTGTCCCAGCGCATCTAGAAGATGTATATTTTTCACACATAGAAACATGGAAAATAGGTGCAGGAGTAGGCCATTCGGCCCTTTGAACCAGCACAGCTATTCAATATGATCATGGCTGATCATCCAAAATAAGCGCCCCGTTCCTGCTTTTTCCCCATATCCCTTGATTCCCTTAGCCTTAAGAGCTAAATATAACTCTCTCTTGAAAACATCCAGTGAATTGGCCTCCACTGCCTTCTGTGGCAGAGAATTCCACATTGTGGGTGAAAAATAGCTCTATAAGATCACAACTAAGCCTTTTATGCTCCAGGGGAAAAAAGGCTCAGTCTATTCTTATAACTCAAGCCTTAAAGTCCTGGTAACCGCCTTGTAAATCTTTTCTGCACTAATTCCATTTTAATTACATCACTCCTGTAGCTCGACGACCAAAATTGCATGCAAAACGCCAAATGTTATCTCACCAATGTCTTGTACAGCTGTAACATGACATATCTTGTGCAGATGCTGGTTTAAACTGAAGATAGACACAAAATGCTGGAGTAACTCAGCGGGACATCTGAAGAAGGGTCTCGACCCGAAAAGTCACCCATTCTTTCTCTCCAGAGATGCTGCCCATCCCGTTGAATTACTCCAGCATTGAGTATTATTGTAGATAGACTCAAAATGCTAGAGTTACTCAACGGGACATGCAGCATCTTTGGAGAGAAGGCATTTTGTGTCTATCTTCGGTTTAAACCAGCATCTGCAGTTCCTTCCTACACATTGAGTATTATTGTTCAGGTGATGGTTGGCAGCAAAGAGTGGGAGGCTGATAGGGTCAATAGGAGAGAGTATCCAGTGTGGTAAGAATGGATATAATGTTTTATAACAAGTAACATTATTTAAATAAGCAGTATTAAGGATTACTGTTTAACATTTTTCTCCAGAAGTGCTGCCTGACCCATTGAGTTACTCCAACATTTTGTGTCTATCTCCACATGACATATCTTGTTCCACATTGTGCCGTGCTAAAGTTTTGTGAGCAGTCTACCCAGAAAAACTCGAATGCTCCCTTCAAGGACCACGAGTAAATCACAATGGGTTAGCGACTGTTCTGAATGTGGCCTAAAACAGATGCGTAGACTCTAATGTCCATTAGACTTGAGACCTGTCCTAATGGGCCCTTTAAAGTGGGCTCTGACAAGTCGAGTATTCTCCCGGGTTGTGCAAGCTAATCACACTAGGCCGTCCCAATTTGTCATTATCATGTCCATTTTATGCCTGTACATTATGCTTCATTGTAACAGTTGGGTGAATTAATATTTTATTAATGTTAGAAATTGCACCTTTATTAAATCTGTGCAATAGTGCTTCACCATTATAATAGAGTTACTAATCTATTTGAAACATGTAGCTTAGAACATTTGCTAAAATACCGCAGCACTTGACTTAATCCCGATTAAAGAATAGTACAAATTTACCGGCAGTAATTTCTGAAATATGTAAGAATTATAAACCACAAATCTGGATAAATGTTTTATATATTTCAATCCACTGACTCTATTAATATTGCTCCAGAGTCTATTCCTATGTTTGAGTTTAGTTTCTCATCACATGTACCGTGATACAGTGAAAAGCTTTTGTTGCGTGCTAACCAGTCAGTTAAAGGGCAAGACATGATTACAATCGAGCCGTCCACAGTGTACAGAAACACGATAAAGGGAATAACGTGAATGACATTTAGTGCAAGATAAAGCAAGTAGAGTCCGACCAAAGATGGTCCTAGAGTTACCAATTAGGTAGATCGTAGTTCAGGACTGCTGTCTAGGATGGTTCAGTTGCTTGATAACAGCTGGGAAGGAATTGTCCCTGAATCTGGAGGTATGTGCTTTCACATTTCCATATCTTTTGCCCGATGGGAAAGGGGAGAAGAGGGAGTGGCCAGGGTACAAGAAGTTGGTGAGAGTATGTATATTGATCCTATAACAAAACTTCTCAAATCCTATGCTAGTGTAAACTGTAGACAGACACAAAAAGCCAGAGCAACTCAGATGGTCAAACCGCATCTCTGGAGAAAAGGAATAGGTGACATTTCGGATCGAGATCCTTCAGACTGAAGAATTCTTCTTCAGACTGAGGAATGGTGTCGACCCGAAATGTGCCTAACTTCTTTTATTTTATACCTGTTGCCTCAACTTTAAGTTAGAGCTCCAAGGGCATGTTATTCAATTCAAGCCAATCCCCACACAGCCCAATAACTAATGTTGATATATCCTTTGAGCATGTTTCCAAGATCATGAACTAAGCTTGCTGCCAGAGAACAAACAAGTTAACTATGCTTGAGAGGTTATTATTACAGGATTTTAGGTTTTACTGTAATATAATGGTCTAGTAGAGTTTAGGTTTTCACGGAAAACTGAATGGTTTCTGATTTATCTCTCAATCCATGGCATTAGCTCTTCTTCGAATGATGAAGCCCATCTGAAACACACATTATTAGATCTTATGGTTAGATTCTTTTTGAACCAGATAAATTATAATGCATGTATATTGCCTTTACGTGAAGTACTCTTAAAAAGATATACGCCATCCCGCATAATTGAATGTGTTTATTTTAGTTTCCAAAGAGGAATTCCAGAACTTATTTCCAAAGTAATAAATGTCATTCCTTCATTCATCATTTAACAAAGATGTAAATATAAAAATCCCTTAAAATCTATCACTTACTTGGCCACACAGCAGAGTGAAATGAGTTCTCAGTGGAAAGGTTGTTCAACATATGAAACAATATACTGTGTAGATGCTGGATATTTGACATTTAGTTGAAGTTTGTTTATATTGTCACGTGCAGCGTAGTGCAGCGTAGGTTCACGAGATTGATCCCTGGGATGGCGGGACTGTCATATGAGGAAAGATTGAAAAGACTAGGCTTGTATTCACTGGAGTTTAGAAGGATGAGGGGGTTCTTATAGAAACATATAAAATTATAAAAGGACTGGACAAGCTAGATGCAGGAAAAATTTTCCCAATGTTGGGCGAGTCCAGAACCAGGGTCCACAGTCTTAGAATGAAGGGAAAGCCATTTAAGACTGAGGTGAGAAAAAATGTTTTCACCCAGAGAGTTGTGGAATTCCCTGCCACAGAGGGTAGTGGAGGCCAAATCACTGGATAGATTTAAGAGAGAGTTAGATAGAGCTCTAGGGGCTAGTGGAGTCAAGGGATTATGGGTAGAAGGCAGGCACGAGTTATTGATTGGGGACGATCAGCCATGATCGCAATGAATGGCGGTGCTGGCTCGAAGGGCCGAATGGCCTCCTCCTGCGCCTATTTTTTATGTTTATTTTTTTAAATATTTTTTAATTCATATTTTTATTAGAAGCAGTGTACATTAGTATAAACCGCTGCATATGACAAAATACAATTATTATACATCTTCCATTTTAATTTGACAAAAATGAAATAGAAAAAAAGAAAGAGAGCAAGGAAGAGAGAAAGTAAAATAATTTTCTATGTTTCTATCTATGTTTCTATGTGTACTGAGGTACAGTGAAAAGCTTTTTGTTGTGTGCTATCCAGTCAGCGGAAAGACTACATATGATTAAAATCAAGACATCCACAGTGTTCAGATGCAGGATAAATTGAATAACATTTAGTGTAAGATAAAGATAGTTCGAAGGTCTCCAATGAGGTTGATGTGAGGTCGGGTCCGCTCCCTCGCCGGTGAGAGCTGCTTGCTGCAGCTGTCCCTGAAACTGGAGGAAATAGAACTAAAATTCCTGTCGAAACTCAGGCAGAATGTGTGGAGAAAGAACCAGTTAATATTATAATATTATAATATTAAAGCTAGATGACCTTTCATCAGAACTTTGAAAATGTGAGAGGTAAAGAAAAGGCAGATGGGCAGGCAGAGCAAAATGTAACGTCTGAAATGAGATGAAGGGTAGCGGTGGTTTAATGGTAAAAGTGACTGTGGAGCTGGATCGGAGTGTGGTGAAGATTACATGACCAGAACATTATATGTCTTGTTAAGTGTAAATAGGAGGAATGGTAAATAGGAGAAATTGAAGGAAATTCACATAAGAGAGGAAATGGTGTTTTGGTAGACTGATGGGACTGAAGGCAGATAAATCCCCAGGACCTGATTGTCTGCATCCCAGGGTACTTAAGGAAGTGACTAGAAATTGTGGGCGCATTGGTGATCATTTTATAATGTTTTATTGATTCAGGATCAGTTCCTGTGGATTCAAGGGTAGCTAATGTTATCCCACTTTTTAAGAAAGGCGGGAGAGAGAAAACAGGGAATTATAGACCAGTTAGCTTGACATCAGTGGTGGGGAAAATACTGGAGTCAATTATAAAAGATGAAATAGCAGCACACCTGGATAGCAGTAGCAGAGTCAGCATGGATTTACGAAGGGAAATCATGCTTGACTAATGTTCTGGA
Organism: Amblyraja radiata; assembly: GCF_010909765.2. Lineage (NCBI taxonomy): Eukaryota > Metazoa > Chordata > Chondrichthyes > Rajiformes > Rajidae > Amblyraja > Amblyraja radiata. The sequence continues at coordinate 71,945,996 of NC_045964.1, forward strand.
ATTTTTTAAGGATGTAACAAGGAAAATGAACAAGGGAGAGCCAGTAGATGCAGTGTACCTGAACACTCAGAAAGCATTTGATAAGGTCCTACATAGGAGATTAGTGGGTAAAATTAGAGCACATGGTATTGGAGAGAGGGTGCTGACATGGATAGAAAATTGGTGGGCAGACAGGAAACAAAGAGTAGGGATTAACGGGACCCTTTCAGAATGGCAGGCAGTGACTAGTGGGGTACCGCAAGCCCGGTGATGGGACCGCAGCTATTTATGATATACATTAATAATGTAGATGAATGGATTAAAAGTAACATTAGCAAATTTTCAGATGACACAAAGCTGGGTGGCAGTGTCAACTGTGAAAAGGATGCTATGAGAATGCAGGGTGACTTGGACAGATTGGGTGAGTGGCAGATGCATGGCAGATGCAGTTTAATGTGGATAAATGTGAGGTTATCCACTTTGGTGGCAAAAACAGGAAGACAGATTATATTATCCAAATGGAGTCAAGTTGGGAAAAAAGGAAGTACGACGGGATCTGGGGGTCCTTGTTCATCAGTCAATGAAAGTTTGCATGCAGGTACAGTAGGCAATGAAGAGAGTAAATGGCATGTTGGCCTTTATAACAAGAGGAGTTGAGTATAGGAGCAAAAAGGTTCCTCTGCAGTTGTAGAGGAACTGGAGAGGTCCTCCGCAGGGCCCTAGTGAGACCAATAGTGTGTGCAGTTTTGGTCTCCCAATTTGAGGAAGGACGTTCTTGCTATTGAGAGGGTGCAGCGTAGATTCACCAGGTTAATTCCCGGGATGACGGGACTGTCATATGTTGATAGAGTGGAACGGCTGGGCTTGTACACTCTGGAATTTTGAAGGATGAGAGAGGATCTTATTGAAACATATAAGATTATTAAGGGTTTGGACACGCTAGAGGCAGGAAACATGTTTCTGGTGTTGGGGGGGTCTAGAACCAGGGACCACAGTTTAAGAATAAGGGGTAAGCCATTTAGAACGGAGATGAGGAAAAACATTTTCACACAGATAGTTGTGAGTCTGTGGAATCCTCTGCCTCAGAGGGTGGTGGAGGCTGGTTCTCTGGATGCTTTCAAAAGAGAGCTAGACAGAGCTCTTACAGATAGCGGAGTCAAGGGATATGGGGAGAAGGCAGGAACGGGGTACTGATTGGGGATGATCTGCCATGATCACATTGAATGGCGGTGCTGTCTCGAAGGGCCGAATGGCCTACTCCTGCACCTATTGTCTATTGTCTATTGAATGAAATTAGAAATACAAGGGGGAAGCAAGATGGCTTGGTGCTATAAATTTGAGATCAAGGTCGAACTAGGTGATTATCTGATATTATCCTGTCCAATGTGTGAAAACAGAGCCACCTGTTTTCAGCAGTTAATATTGTGGAGAAAGGGAAGAGTTACTCCTATTAATTTATCAGTGCATGGCATATACTCACTAAAATTCCTCTGGGCTAATTCATACTGCATTATATATAAATGGCAAAACTCTTCAGATTCTTTAAGAAAAATCACCCATCTGGGCAGAAAAGTAATACAAATTTGGAGAGTGTTTTTTAAAACTTAATGTATATTTGCACATAAAAATATATTATCTTATATTTTAAGTCTTTCCAATGATATTGTGAATGGACAGGTCGGCACGGTGGCACAGCAGCAGAGTTGCTGCCTCACAGCGCCAGGCACCCAGGTTTGATCCTGACTACGGGTGCTTGTCTATATGGAGTTTGGACGTTCTCCTTGTGATCTGCATGGGTTTCCTCGAAGAACGTCAGTTTCCCCCCCACACTGCAGATGTACGTAGGTTAATTGGTGTGGTATTAAAAAAATAGAAATTTGTCCCTGGTGTAGAATAGTGTTAATGTGCAGGGATCACTGGGCAGTGCGGACTCGGTGGGCCAAAGGTGTTTGCTTCTGTGCCATATCTCTAAACTGAACTGAACTCATCTAGACAGGGAGAAAAGAATGCAGTCTGAAATCAGGTGAAGGGTAGTAGTGATGTAATGGTATAAGTAACTGTGGAGCGTGGGTGGAAATGTTTTGTTAAAATATCTAAATATCCTTTGGTCTATATCACACCAGCATTATTACAGAAATACTGAATATTAAGATCCATTAAAAAAAAAAGAATCCAAACATGAGAAAAAAAATAATACAAATTTGAAGCATTTTTTGTATCTTAATGTATATATTTACATATGAAAAATATATTATATTTTGTATGCCTTTTCAATTATGTTGTGAACGGAACCAGATTGAAGTGAAATCAGTCCATAAAGTGATTTAAAAATCATCCAGGATGATCAGTGGCAGTAAGTGAGAATAAAATGTTACTGCATTTTCACAAAAAGATGTCAGAAATAATGCCTTCAGTCTAATTAAAAATGTTTCTGAATAACAAAGATAGCAGGGATTTTACACCTGGTATCTTTTTTTTGCAAGCAATCTGTCTGACAGGCTCTGATATTAACTTACCCATGCAAATAAAACCATCATTATCTTTGCAGGGTAGAGGCTAAAATTATAAACTTGTTTTTCAAGTAATTTTATAGCTGTTGAATCTGAGAAAGATAATAAACATTCTGTCACATTGTGCTGGGCGGAAAGCTGTGGCAGATGAAGCAAAACTTTGAATGTTGTCTGAGGAAGGGTCGTGACCCGAAACATCACCCATTCCTTCGCTCAAGAGATGCTGACGATTCCGGCTGAGTTACTCCATCGTTTTGTGTCTTTCTTCAGTGAAAGCCAGCATCTTCCTTCTTATACTTTGTATTTAGGGGATTATTATGAAGGAGAAACCATTGTGCTGTGAGTATTCAGTATTCAGTATTTACTTTAATGTCATTTTAACTGAGTACTAACATACACAGATGAAACGAAAAAATATGTTTCTCAATCAGTTCCCGTCAGTGCAGTTAATAAAAACAGAATAAATACATATAGCTTTAAAAATTAAAATTACCATATCTAAAATAGGCCTAATAATTGAAATAATAAATAAATAAATAAACAGATAAATAAATAAATAGATAAATAAATAAACAGATGGATAAATAAATAAATAAATAGATAAATACATAGATAAATAAATAAATAAATTGGAAATAAATTGAAAACAAAAATAAAGCATGACAGGGACAATCAACAGAGCACAACTTCCCAGCTATTCTCATACTTTTTTTGTCTTTACTCCCCTTAAAGATCATGACTCCTTATTGAGACCGTTCCAGAGACTTTAGAGATACAACATGGAAACAGGCCCTTTGGCCCACCGAGCTAGCGCCGGCCAGCGATCACCCCACACACTGGCACTGTCCTACACACTAGGAACAATTAACAATTTACAATTTACAGAAGCCCAATTAATCTAACAAACCTGTATGTCTTTGGAGTGTGGGAAGAAACAGGGGCATCTGGAGAATATATGGAGAATACACAAACTCTGTACAGACAGCACCCGTGCTCAGGAACGAACCCGAGTCCCTGGCACTGTAAGGCAGCAGCTCTATGGCTGCACCACCTTGCCACCCAAAAATGCCAGTTGACATCTATGTTTTGCTATTCAGTGTATTGGATAGCCAGTTAAATCGCAGCACATCATGTCCTGTTTCAACACCCTTGCAGAATAATGATCAGAATTTAAGAAAGCACCAAATTAATCAGATTCTTTTTTCCGTATGTTAACAATTAAATCTTTAAGTAGGTTATTGTGTACATGAATAGCTTTTTATATGTGTTGCTTCCTGCATTTAAATAGGCATAAGCTAATAACTACCATGCAGCTTTTAAAAATCATTATTCAAGATAAATCTCTCAATGTTATCTGTCAGAATAGCACCTCGCAGCATCTGATAATATGTATTCAACATCAGTGCACCCAGCTTGGCTCCAGATGCCTTGACAAATCCGATTGTGTGATCCTCTTTTGGCACTTCAATGGATTAAAAGATTATATCACCTTCTGAACTTCAGGAATAGAATTTTGGTTTTCCAAAATATATTTTCCTGCTGATAAATGCGATATGGAAGAAATAGATGATAAGTAAGAAAGTTAGTTTTCTTTGAAGTCTGCAGTTCCTCCGTACACATAGATATCAACTTGCCCAACCACATTTCCAGAACTCAATAATGGAAAATGGTTTCCAGTATCAGTAAGTGACAGATAAGTGACAGAATACATGACGTTTCATTTTTTCGTTTCATAGACACATAGAAATTAGGTGCAGGAGTAGGCCATTCGGCCCTTCGAGCCTGCACCGCCATTCAATATGATCATGGCTGATCATCCAACTCAGTATCCTGTACCTGCCTCCTCTCCATACCCCCTGATCCCTTTAGCCACAAGGGCCACATCTAACTCCCTCTTAAATATAGCCAATTAACTGGCTTCAACTACCTTCTGTGGCAGAGAATTCCACAGATTCACAGAATGTTTTTCTCATCTCGGTCCTAAAAGATTTCCCCTTTATCCTTAAACTGTGACCCCTTGTTCAGGACTTCCCCAACATCGGGAACAATCTTCCTGCATCTAGCCTGTCCAACCCCTTAAGAATTTTGTAAGTTTCTATAAGATCCCCCCTCAATCTTCTAAATTCTAGCGAGTACAAGCCGAGTCTATCCAGTCTTTCTTCATATGAAAGTCCTGACATCCCAGGAATCAGTCTGGTGAACCTTCTCTGTACTCCCTCTAAGGCAAGAATGTCTTTCCTCAGATTTGGAGACCAAAACTGTACACAATACTCCAGGTGTGGTCTCACCAATACCCTGTACAACTGCAGTAGAACCTCCCTGCTCCTATGCTCAAAACCTTTTGCTATGAATGCTAACATACCATTCACTTTTTTCACTGCCTGCTGCACCTGCATGCCTACTTTTAATGACTGGTGTACCATGACACCCAGGTCTCGCTGCATCTCCCCTTTCCTAATCGGCCACCATTTAGATAATAGTCTACTTTCCTGTTTTTGTCACCAAAGTGGATAACCTCACATTTATCCACATTATACTGCATCTGCCATGCATTTGCCCACTCACCCAGCCTATCCAAGTCACCTTGCAGCCTCCTTGCATCCTCCTCACAGCTAACACTGCCCCCCAGCTTCGTGTCATCCGCAAACTTATAGATGTTGCATTCAATTCCCTCGTCCAAATCATTAATATATATTGTAAATAGCTGGGGTCCCAGCACTGAGCCTTGTGGTACCCCACTAGTCACTCCCTGCCATTCTGAAAAGGCCCCGTTTACTCCTACTCTTTGCTTCCTGTCTTCCGGCCAGTTCTCTATCCACATCAATACTGAACCCCCAATACCGTGTGCTTTAAGTTTGTATACTAATCTCTTATGTGGGACCTTCCCGAAAGCCTTCTGAAAGTCCAGATATAACACATCCACTGGTTCTCCCTTATCCACTCTACTAGTTACATCCTCAAAAAATTCTATAAGGTTCGTCAGACATGATTTACCTTTCATAAATCCATGCTGACTTTGTCCAATGATTTCACCACTTTCCAAATGTGCTGCTATCCCATCTTTAATAACTGACTCTAGCAGTTTCCCCACTACCGATGTTAGACTAACTGGTCTGTAATTGCCCATTTTCTCTCTCCCTCCCTTTGTAAAAAGTGGGGTTACATTAGCTACCCTCCAATCCTCAGGAACTACTCCAGAATCTAAAGAGTTTTGAAAAATTATCACTAATGCAAAGGCAGTTCCCAAGATGGCACCAAACCCAGGCAACTGTTTACATGCTAGCCACAGAAGCAGATCTACAAACACATATTTCAATCACTCCACACTTTTAAATCTCTACTCCTACAGCAACATTTACTAGCATTCCATTGCACAAAATATTATTCCTTTATCATGTATCTATACACTGTGAATGGCTCATGTATTGTCTTCCCCTGACCGGTTAGCATGCAACAAAAACGTTTTACTGTTCCTCAGTAAACTAAACTAAACACAGTGGTGCTGCGGTAGAGAACCCGCATTCGATCCTGACAAGGGATGCTGTCTGTGCAGAGCCTTTACGCTCTCACTGCAACAGTCTGGGTTTTCTCCGGGTGCTCTGATTTACTCCTACATTCCAAAGACATGCAGGTTTAATTAGCTTCCGCAAAAAAGAATTGCCCCCAGTTTGTAGGATAGAACTAGTGTATGGGTGATCGACTTTGTGGACCGATGTTTCCACTCTAAACTAAGCTAAAGGGGCTGTCCCACTGCGGCGATCTAATCTGCGAGTTTAGAAGAGTTTGCCCTCGACTCATACTCGCAGCATGGTCGACACTTGGTCCTAGGAGGTCCTATGAGGTCACTGGAACTCTCCTTCATGCTCGAGGGAAGTTCCCGCATACTCGCGGCCTCAGTTTGGTTGAGGAAAAATTTTCAGCATGTTGAAAAATATTCCGCGCATAAAAATTGGTCGGCATGGTTCTTTTGAACTCGTAGTGCAGTGGAGTGGGTTCGCTATGTAGTTACAGGCAGTCAAGGGCAGCCATAGGCAATCTCCTTTGCTGACCTGGCATTTTAGAAACATAGAAACATATTAATTGGCTCATTGGAGTTTTCAGGACCAAGGAAAACCGACTGGTAATTTAAATGCCCGCTAAACTTTATTAAAAGTTGTCTGGCTCCTTAAAAGTATCTCCACTCCTTCTCTCCCCTTCTCTCCCCTTCCCTCCCCTTCTCCTCTGCGCTCTCTAAAGGACTTATCGTACACTGTGCAGTTTCTTTTACCTTTCTGTTCATCGCAGGTGTGAATTTCAGACAGCGCTCCCCCGCTTTCCCTGGACCCCCGCCTTTGCGATGTGTTTGTGTGTGTGTGCGCGGTCGGTCGATCCGGCTCATGGTTCCATCGCTGACGGTCGATCCAGCTCGAGGTTTTACAGGCGAGTGCCCTCGAGCTTGAAACATAGAACATAGAAACATAGAAAATAGGTGCAGGAGTAGGCCATTCGGCCCTTCGAGCCTGCACCGCCATTCAATATGATCATGGCTGATCATCCAACTCAGTATCCTGTACCTGCCTTCTCTCCATACCCCCTGATCCCTTTAGCCACAAGGGCCACATCTAACTCCCTCTTAAATATAGCCAATGAACTGGCCTCAACTACCTTCGGTGGCAGAGAATTCCACAGATTCACCACTCTCTGCGTGAAAAATGTTTTTCTCATCTCGGTCCTAAAAGTCTTCCCCCTTATCCTTAAACTGTGACCCCTTGTTCTGGACTTCCCCAACATCGGGAACAATCTTCCTGCATCTAGCCTGTCCAACCCCTTAAGAATTTTGTAAGTTTCTATAAGATCCCCCCTCAACCTTCTAAATTCTAGCGAGTACAAGCCGAGTCTATCCAGTCTTTCTTCATATGAAAGTCCTGACATCCCAGGAATCAGTCTGAAGGTCAAAGACAGTCGCTGAAGCATATGAAACTGATGTAGTGACAAGTGGTTCACATGAGCTCATGGAGAAGTCAAGATGTTCAGGTTGTAAATGCATGCATTTTCTTATATAGAGAGTACAGAAGAGAACTACGCTCCAAAATTAAGGAATCACCATTGTCTTCGTGCCTGATTATAGAGTTCAGATTTAATTATTTTTAGAATAATTTTAAGGTCTTGTTAAAGTTCCATTTGTTTGACTCTCAATCAACGCAGAAATATTAATTGTTATTGGGATTGATATAGATTAATTGTTGTCACATTTACAGAGATACTGTGAAAAGCATGGTTGCACGCTATCCTGCCAAACCAGACTAGACATGAGTCATAAAAAGAGAAAAAATACCAGAATGCAAAATATAATGTTGCAGCATTATTGCATTACAGTTACACCCTAATTTATGTGAGGACATAAAGTCGTCTGCTAGTGGGGAAGAAGCTGTTCCTGAATTTGGTCGTATGTGGTTTCAAGCTTTTGTATCTTCAGCCCCACAGAAGACGGGTGAAGAAAGAATGACCAGGATGGGAAAGGTCCTTGATTATGTCAGCTGCTTCATGAGGCAGAGAGGGGTTGTATCTGGAGTCGATGGCCTGTGTGATGGTCAGGGATACATCCACAACTCTCTGCAATTTCTCAGGCAGAGGAGATGCGAAACCAAGTTCTGATGCACCCCGATAGAATGCTTTCTATGTTGCACCTGTAGAACAATTTCAACATGGTCATTCTTTTTTAACATGCACAATATGTTTCGTAAATGTATGGATCACTGATAAATAATTCCTTGGTTTGGTGCTTTCTGTAGATTAAGTCCAAGGACATGACTCTACACATGAATACACCTTAAATCAAGTATGAAGGGAGCAGGCTAAGTGGCAGAGCAGTCCATTCTTCAGTGTGCCCTTGAAACTTGTCTTCCTTCCGGCCAACAGAATGGAGCAAATGTTCTGTTTGCACAAACTCTCTGTCCAGGGCCAGGCACAATATTCCATTAAAGCTCGTCTCAACACTTTGTCTTAATCCAGCATAAAGTAGGCTTGCCTCAGTGAAGGCAGTTGGCTGTACTCACAGAATGGCTTGGTGACACTCTGCCCCCTGCCTGAACAGTTGTCAAATCTGGCAGTGTCCAGTCTGAAGAAGGGTCTCGAACCAAAACGTCACCCAGGGATGCTGCCTGTCCCGCTGAGTTACGCCAGCATTTTGTGTCTTAGTTGTGTCTCAGTGTTTAGTTTACTTTAGAGATACATCACCGACCAGCGATCCCCGGACACTAGCACTGTCCTACGCACAAGGGACAATATACCATTTTGATCATAGTCAAATGAACCTACACACCTGTATGTTTTTGGAGTGTAGGAGGACACAGGAGCACCCGGGGAACGTCCACGTGGTCACGGGGAGAACGTACAAACCCCGTACAGGCACCACCCGTAGTCAGGATCGAACCAGGATCTCTAGCGTTGTAAAGCTGCAACTCTACTGCTGTTCCACCGTGCTGCCTCTAACTGAATTATACTGAATGTGGGTGAACATCTTTAAGATTCACGCTCTGTAAGAGCTTTTGGAAACTTTCAAAACGCTAAAAAAAATAAGCAGGTTTTTATATAATATTAAATCCACCACAAACACTCACACACTTAAAAAGCAAACACAAACAATAAATATTGCAGTCTGAAGAAGAGTCCCAGCCGGAAATGTCAACTATCAATTTTCTCCAGAGATGCTACCTGACCCAAAGAGTCACTCCAGCACTTTGTATCTATCTTTGGTATAAACCAGCATCTGCTGTTCTTTTGCATTACTAAAAAGAACTAACTACACTTGTGCTTCTCTCAGGAGCTGATGTCTCCAGTACTTTTTCATAGGCTTTGCTTAGACTCCCTGGCAGGTTTCTTAAGAAGGGTCTCAACCCAAAATGTCACCTATTCCTTTTCTCCAGAGATCCTGTTTGACCTTCTGAGTTACTCCAGCTTTTGTCTTCTCTCCTCACCTGAGAGCTGCATAGCTGCAAACATTCAACCTGTCCTGCAGTAGAGTCATAGAGTGATACACCATGGAAACAGGCCCTTCAGCCCAACGTGCCCACACCGGCCAACATGTCCCACCTACACTGGTCCCACCTACCCGCATTTGGTCTATATGCCTCCCAACCTGTCCTATCCATGTACCTTTCAAATTGTTTCTTAAATGTTGGAATAGTCCCTGCCACAACTATCTCCTCTGGCAGCTTGTTCCATACACCCACCATCCTTTGTGTGAAAAAGTTACCCCTCAGATTCCTATTAAATCTTTTTCCCTTCACCCGAAACCTATGTCCTCTGGTCCTCGATTCAACTCCTCTGGGCAAGAGGCTCTGTGCATCCACCTGATCTACTCCTCACATAATACTCTATATGGAGTGCATTGCGTCTGTCTCAAGGGGCTGGAAGGCCTTCCTCCCGCATGGAAAATTACTAATTTACAGACATCAATACCTGTTTCTGTTCTGTAATGATGTATGGATGCTAATAAACTTTGCTTCCATTATGTCATTTATTATTTAGCTCTATTTGTTTTCTCACTTATTTTGTCTTTGTTTCTGAATCTGTTTTTGTTCTCTCTGGTTATTTGCCGTAACACAAAAGAGCTTTTTATTCCAGTGCATGAACTGACGGTCGGTTTGAAGTGGTACCATGGTTGGGCGTGATTGATGCCAGAAAAGTGCTTGTGAATACTGAGATGCCAAACAAAACTGAGGACATAATGTTAATGATTGGCACGAGGATACGTGGAACCACGGGAAAATGGCATTATTCAATGATAAAGCAGATTTCATCAGGTCAACAGTTTTTTTTGTAGTCTTAATTTTAGTTTGGTTGAGAGATGCAGTGTGAAAACGGGGACCTTCGGCCCACTGAGTCAGTGCCGACAAACAATCACCCCGTACACTATTTCTATCCTTCACTCTAGGGACAATTTGCAGAAGCCAATTAACCTAGTTTTCAAAGGGGTATTTTATTGTCATGTGTACCAATTAAGGAACAGTGAAACTCGATTTACCATACAGTCATACGAAAAAAAAGCAACAAGACATACAACTACATAAATGTTAATATAAGCATCCACGGCAGTGGAACCCCACATTCCTCACTGTGATGGAGGTCAATAAAATCTAATTTTCTTCACTCTTTATTCTCCCGCGGATGGGGCAATCAAACCATCTGCAGTCTGCGCAATCGAAACACCTGCAGCCGGTGATCCAAACTTATGGAAAAAGTTGCATCTCCGTCGAGGTAAGAGATTTAAAACATTTTTCTTTGGAATGTGGGAGGAAACCGGAGCACCCGGAGAAAACCCACATGGTCACAGGGAGAGCGTGCAAACTCCATACAGACAGCACCCGTAATCCTGTAGACATGTGAATTGATAGATGATGATTAGATTAGATTCCTTTATTTGTCATTCAGACCTTTCGGTCTGAACGAAATGTTGTTGCCTGCAGTCGTACATATAATAGTAAATAACAAAACACACAATAAACACAAATTAACATCCACCACAGTGAGTTCACCAGGCACCTCCTCACTGTGATGGAGGCAAAAGTCTTAAAGTTACTGTCTCTTCCCTCCTTATTCTCCCTCTGCTCTGAGGCGATCCAGGCCTCCGATGTTGTTACCCCACCGGGCGATGGTAAGTCAGTCCTGCGGCTCAACCGAGCTCCACGAACGGGCCGATTCAAGCTCCGCTGCCCGGGGTGGTCGAAGCTGCCTAAAATTGGTAGATCAATTGGCTACTGAATATTGTCCCTCTTGTCCAGAACAAGGGGTCACAGTTTAAGGATAAGGGGGAAATCTTTTAGGACCGAGATGAGGAAAACATTTTTCACAAAGAGAGTGGTGAATCTCTGGAATTCTCTGCCACAGAAGGTAGTTGAGGCCAGTTCATTGGCTATATTTAAGAGGGACTTAGATGTGGCCCTTGTGGCTAAAGGGATCAGGGGGTATGGAGAGAAGGCAGGTACAGGATACTGAGTTGGATGATCAGCCATGATCATATTGAATGGCGGTGCAGGCTCGAAGGGCCGAATGGCCTACTCCTGCACTCATTTTCTATGTTTCTATGTTGTGTGAGTGCGTAGTGGAATCTGCTGTGTATTGATGAGAATATAGGGGGAACAAAAAAAATGTGATTAGTGTAGGTTGAATGTAAATAAATAATGAATGGCCAGTGCAGAATCAACCTGCTAAAGGACTATTTTGTGTTGTGTCTCTCTATAAAGAAGAGAAATGTTATCACTCTAGCTCCACTTTTGACTTCCGGTAGGTTCTGTTACCTGTCCTGTGTTTAGGTTTAGGTTTACTATTGTCACCTGTACCAAGGTATAGTGAAGACCTTGTTTTCCTTGCTACCCGAACAGATCAAATATACCACACACAAATACAATAAGCATCAAATAAAAGCTAGTTGTTTTTATAAGTGCTTCTACGTAAAACTCCCAAATCTTCCTCAACTCTTGCCCACTCTCTTATCCCTGCTTGGAATCTAGAAATAATATCCAACACGTTGACATTTTATGAGTTCATAAGCCATAGGAGCAGAATTGGGCCATTCCGCCCAATTAGTCTACTCAGCCATTCAATCATGGCTGATCTATCTTTCCCTCTCAACCCTATTGTCCTGCGTTCTCCCGATAATCTTTGACACCCTTACTAATCAAGAACCTGTCGAACCGCTTTAAAAATACCCAAAGGCTGGTTCATTAGTTGATTTTATTCACAAAATTCTGCCAACATACATTTCTCTCATTTCAATTCACGAGTTAGAAATTTGTCAGAATAATTCACGATGCCTCACCTGCAACTATTTCTCCGCACAAAGTGTTCCTGCAGACAGAGGGCTAACCAATTGCAGGAAAATGTGTTAATTTACAGCTTAATATTAATGGGAATGATCTTTGTTCCACTCCTTTCATTGAGAATCTTCTTCTGCACTAATCAATGTCATAATTTAACATCGCTATTCGTCATGTCGTGCAAAATCTGTGTTGTGCCAGGTGCAGACTATTTCATGCTTCGAAATCTGAATGATATCAAAAGTGTCCACATCAACATTCATTCTTTATTCCCTTCTCAGTCTCTTCTGTAATTATTAATGTATGAGTTTGGTACTGCGTTAGTTTGGATCAAGGGAAGACTTTTTTTACTGAAAGCAACAAGTAAAAAGAGATGCATTTCAAGAACATCATAAATAATAATTATATTGCAGGATGATTGACTGAGCATTAAGTTTCTTGCACCATGGTGGACCAGCTGAAAGCAATTAGTATATTTTATCGCTACTTACAGGGGAGGGACTGGGCAGTTGGGTTTTTGGATTGTTTATTGCATAAATTCAGACTAATTGTAGACTTTCCGTGGGGCATAGAACTACATAATAATACGTTCTGTACTTGGGAAAATTACTGAGCCACAAAGAGTCACTCAGTTGCAACCAAGCTGATGAATAACTAAATTCACATTCTAAATGTGGTGCTTGAATTAATCTGGATCAGTCAAGATGAAGAGCCACCAATGAAATTGATTGCTCCCTCATTTTGGTTAAACTAATTAGTCATAAGTGATAGGTGCAGAATTAGGCCATTCGGCCCATCAGATCTACTCCACCATTCAAGCAATGCTGATCTATCTCTCCCTCCTAACACCATTTTCCTGGTTTCTCACCATAACCCCTGACACCCGTACTAACTGTAGACATACACCAGACACAGTATGTGATTCAAGTTCATCTTTAATCAGCACTGAGACTTTAACAGCATAAAGGATGGTTGGTTGTCAGTACATCCTAGCTGCTCGAACTGAACCGTGCCGGAGGTAAGTGTTAGTATAAGTGTTACAGTGGGGTGGAGTTAGTGATGCTGGCTTGTGTGTGATTGGTTGACATGCATCATCAATCTACACTAACCAAGAATCGATCTATCTCTGCTTTAAAAAATATCCACTGACTTGGCCTCCACAGCCTTCTGTTCCAATGTATTCCACAGATTCACCACCCTCTTACTTAAGAAATTCCTCCTCATCTTCATCCTAAAGGAATGTCCTTTAATTCTGAGGCTGTGACCTCTAGTCCTAGACTCCCCCGCTAGTGGAAACATCCTCTACATATCCATTCTATCCAAACCGAAACAGGCTTGCATCCAATTGAACAGCCATCTTGTCAGAGAGAAGTCTTTTGGACAAACAGATCATCAAATGCATAGGTACACAAAAATGCTGGAGAAACTCAGCGGGTGCAGCAGCATCTATCTATGGAGCGAAGGAAATAGGCAACGTTTCGGGCCGAAACCCTTCTTCAGACTGATGGGGGGTGGGGAGAGGCGGGGAGAAGAAAGGAAAAAGGAGGAGGAGCCCGAGGGCTGAGGGAGAGGTTGGAGGGGGAGGAGACAGCAAGGGTTAACGGAATTGTGAGAATTCAATGTTCATGCCACCAGGATGCAGACTCCCCAAGCGGAATATGAGGCGCTGTTCCTCCAATTTCCGGTGTTGCTCGCTCTGGCCGTGGAGGAGGCCCAGGACAGAAAGGTTGGATACGGAATGGGAGGGGGAGTTGAAGTGCTGAGCCACCGGGAGGTCAGGTTGGTTATTGCGGACCGAGCGGAGGTGTTCGGCGAAACGATCTCCAAGCCTACGCTTGGTCTCACCGATGTAGATCAGCTGACATCTAGAGCAGCGGATGCAATAGATGAGGTTGGAGGAGATGCAGGTGAACCTCTGTCTCACCTGGAACGACTGCTTGGGTCCTTGAATGGAGTCGAGGGAGGAGGTAAAGCGACAAGTGTAGCATCTCTTGCGGTTGCAAGGGAAAGTGCCTGGGGAAGGGGTGGTGCGGGTGGGAAGGGAAGAATTGACCAGGGAGTTACAGAGGGAGCGGTCTTTGCGGAAAGCAGACAGGGGGGAGATGGGAAAATGTGGCGAGTGGTGAGGTCACGTTGGAGGTGACGGAAATGACGGAGGACTATTTGTTGTATGTGCCGGCTAGTGGGGTGAAAGGTGAGGACCAGGGGGACTCTGCCCTTGTTGCGAGTGCGGGGATGGGGAGAGAGAGCAGTGTTACGGGGTATGGAGGAGACCCTGGTGCGAGCCTCAGCTATAGTAGGGGAGGGGTTCCCTGAAGAATGAGGACATTTGCAATGCCCTGGTGTGGAACACCTCATCCTGGGAGCAGATGCGGAGACGGTAGACGGAGGAATTGGGAATAGGGGATGGAGTCCTTACAGGAAGCAGGGTGGGAGGAAGAGTAGTCTAGATAGCCGTGGGAGTCAGTGGGCTTATAGTGGATGTCGGTCAGAAGTCTATCTACACAGGGGAGAGGGAAATGGGAGATATGGAGGAGTAATGTGCCCCCTCTCCCCTGACTCTCAGTCTGAAGAAGGGTCACGACCTGAAACATCACCCATTCCTTCTCTCCAGAGATGCTGCCTGCCCCGCTGAGTTACTCCAACATTTTGTGTCTATTAAGCACCAGTTGTCAACATTTCTCGTTGGGCAGGTTACATTTTCCATGCATTTCTAGTTGCCTCATTTCAGGAAGGATGTGGAGGCTTTGGAAAGGATTCAGAGGAAGTTTGGTTTAGTTTAGTTTAGTTTATTGTCACATGTACTGAGGTACAGAGAAAAGCTTTTGATGCGTGCTAACCAGTCAGTGGAAAGACCACTAATCATAATAACAACTGGGCCAGCTACAGTGTACAATGTACGTGATAGAGGGGATAATGTTTAGTGCGAGATAAAGACCAGTAAAGTCCGATTAAATAGACCAAGGATATCCGATGAGGTATATAGTAGCTCAGGACCGCTCTCTGGTTGTTGTTAGGATAGTTCAGTTGTGCTAATAACTGCTGGGAAGAAACTGTCCCTGAATCTGGAGGTGTGCATTTTCAACTGGGGGTGTTACCACAATAATACCTGGATTAGGGCTATCAGCTACAGGGAGAGGTTGGACAGACTTGGATTGTTTTCTCTGGAACACTGGAGGTTGAGAAGAGACCTGATAGAAATATAGAAAATGATGAGAGGCATAAATAGAGTGGGGAGTCTGGACCTTTTATCCAGGATGGAAATATCCAATACGAGAGGGCATAGCTACATGGCGAGTAGGGCAAGGTTTAAAGGAGATGTGCGGGGCAAGTTTTCTGAACAGAGGATGAGGAGTGTCCGGAGCCCACTGCCGGGAATTATGGTGGAAGCAGATAACCAGTAAGGCATTTAAAATACTTTAGGATAGGCACACGAATATGCAGGGAATGGAGGGATATGGATTATAACTGTATAATATTTATTATAACAATATTTTATTATATTATGATAATTATATAATTATAACTATCCCGTGACCAGATCAATCTCCCTCCAGGATGAATAAAGTTGTATCGTATCATATCGTATTGTATATGCAGGCAGAGAGGAGTTGGCCTTGGCACCATGGTCGGCACAGACATTATGGGCCAAAGAACCTGTTCCTGTGCTGCAATGTTCTAGGTTCTATGTTCCATGTAAAATGTTACATGAGCCAATTATTTATTGCCCATTCTCCGATGTCAGAGAAGTATCATTGAAGTATTCTTATTATTCCGGGTATGCAGTTCCTACAGACTGCACAGATTACATAGCTTCCCCAAGAATATATTATTCAGGACCCGCAGCTGCAAAAATATCATTATTTATGAATGTGATTTTTCTTTCACCATAATCAATATGAGTGAAATATGAAAAATGTCTGCCTCTTCTTGTGATACTCTGTCATTTACAGACTTCTTTGTCTGCTTCAGAGAGATGCATCAATTAAAAATCTGAAAATAGCCCTTGTGTCATTACTATACAACAAAACTGACATGTATAATTTAATAAGCAATCAGTTCAGAAGAAACAATTAGAAGCATAAGAGGCTGTTTCTGTGGCTATACAAAGCAACACATTCATATATTTAATATATATTTTTTATTATTTTAAAGTGAGACAAATGATTTGAAAATCATGATCTTAAGTACAGTGGGGTAGGAATTAAGAATGTTTAACCATTAACAGATATTAAGATTTTGTGTAATAATCTCCTTTTGCATATGCATCCCGTTTATTTCCAGCATTTTTGCTGCTTCTTTAAAGCCTGTTACTTACTGAAGGTCGTACGTATCAATGTTTTATAGACGTTTCCAGCAACAGTCTGTGATAAAACCTTAAATAAACTATACACAATTTGCTTGGAGTTCTCATATTTTACATCAGTCTCCATGGTCTGCCGGTGGAGATTAGGAACTCAGTGAGCACACATAATTCACAACAACACAATGTGTAGCACAGTGGGGCTGCAGGTGGACACTGCTGCCTCGTAGTTCCAGTGATCCTGGAGTCAAGCCTGATCTTTGGTAACATCTGTAGGGACTTTCACACAAAAGGGTGGTGGGTGTATGGAACAAGCTGCCAGAGGAGGTAGTTGAGGCAGGAACTATCCCAACATTTAAGAAACGGACACGTACATGGATAGGACAGGTTTGGAGGAATATGGACCAAATGGCGGAGCAGACTTGATGGGCCGAATGGCCTGTAATTATGATCTTATGAAATGCAGCCAGGTGGGACTAGTGTAGCTGGGACATGTTGGCCAGTGTTGGCAAGATGGGCCGAAGGGCCTGTTTCCACACTGTATTACTATGATTATATGACTTCTCCTCCTGTACATGAAACTATGAGAGGAACAGAGAGGGTAGACAATCAGATTCTTTCTCCTAGAGTGGAAATGTCAAAGACTCAAGGGCCGAGCTTTAAGGTCTAAAGGAGATGCAGGGCAAGTTTTTTGACCCAGAGAATGGTGGGTGTCTGGAAGGCGCTGGCAGGGGTGGAAGTGGAGGCAGATATGATGGGGCATTTTGGAGGCTTTTAGATGTGCACATGGAAAGATGGGAAATGGGGGAATATTGATCACATGCAGGCAAAGGGAACTAGTTTAACTTGTTGAACTGTTTTTCTCCAGAGATGTTGCTTGACCTGCCGAGTTACACCATTTTGTGTTTATCTCAAGTTCAAGTTCGAGTACTTCAAGTTTGCCTTTATTGTCACTTAACCAACTAAGGTACAGTGAAATTTGAGTTGATATCTCTGATGTAAAGCAGCATCTGCAGTTCCGTCCTGCACAGTACCTACCGTTACTCATACGAGCTACCACGTGACATCCACGAGCTCCTACGTACCCACTACGTACATTACACGAGCTCGAATCAGGGGAGAACTCGGGAGAACTCTCGAATTACCTTGAACAGTAGGACAGGCCGTTCACTATAACTTGCTTGAGTGCAGGTAGGTGGTAGAACAATCGGGTGGAGTTGATCAATGTATGAGATCAGTCAGGGATGTAACTGGAAAGCAATTTAACACAGCTTTACCCATATTACAAATATATATATGTATATTTATATTTTAGTCTAACTCATTGCCTGGCAGATGAACTAAATCTAATCACGGTTACAATCTCTCCACGAAGGTCTACCAGTCGGATCTCAAATCGTCCCAGATGTCTTGTACATGTTAAGAATTGTCAGCCCGATAATTAGTGATCCTAAACTGCGATTTCCTGAATATCTTTACTAAATCAAATTAGTGTGTCCTTCTAACCTTCCTCTCTGGCGGGAAAGGGTTAGATAATGAACTAATTTGGCTGCGAAAGATAATGACGGATTATGTACTGAATGAGAAAGCAGAGGATTATGGCTCACTTTAGGAGGTTTGTAAAGGTTATCCAGCAGTGCAAGGATATAGTCAAAGTGGCTCAATTTTACCGGGTCTTCCTAATTGGATTACACCAAAGATCCATTTATATGAAGAGCAGAATATCTGCCAATTATTTGAGATGGAGAAAAATAAGAATAAGGAAACTGGAGGCTTAGCGCAATTAGAAGTAGACATTGAAGGTGAAATATCCACTGAAATCTAATATATGTAGAATTGCTTTCCTTTGAACGTCAGTTTGCACTCTTGCTTCTGAATTTGATTATAAATGCAAGCAGCAGTTACTGGGCAGTGGTATGTAGTCTGGGTTGACTGGTGGCACAGCTGTGCAGCTGCCTTACAGTGTCAGAGAACCGGGTTCCATCCTGGCTATGAGTGTTGTCGATATGGAGTTTTGTACGTTCTCCCTGTGACAGCGTGGGTTTCCTCCGGGTGCTCCGGTTTCCTCCCACATTCCGAAGACATGCAGGTTTGTAGGTTAATTGGCTTCTGAACATTGCCTCTAGTGTGTTGGATGCAAAACCGGGATAACATAGATCTAGTGTACAGGTGATCGTTGTTCGATGCGGACTCGTTGGGCCACCAGGCCTGTTTCCACGCTGTATCTCTAAAAAATGTTTAAAAAGTACCGAGAGGTTATTCCATTGTTGGAAGTGCCGCCTGATGGAGGACAGGTCAGGTCAGGTCGGGGGTAGTTCCCGCCAACACGGGTACCATGTAATCCTGTGCTACCTGCTCCATGGTCGGATCGTCGGTGACTAAACCGTTTCCCCCACCTGGTTTACCAGGTGAGGAGGGGGCTATGGACTCACAGCAGGACCAAAAACAAGACCTGTCAAAGGGCGGATGAGCTCTCAGTGAGCCAACGGCCATCCACACTTCAGTAGAAGTTGCGATCACTGTCGTACATTGCATTGTTATGCCCCTGTCCCACTTAGGAAACCTGAACGGAAACCTCTGGAGGCTTTGTGCCCCACCCAAGGTTTCCTAAAGCCTCCCTAATGGTCGAAAGTGGTTTCCGCTTCGTCTATGTTCCGGTGATTATTTCAAAAAATTCAAAACCAACTAAAAATAGGTTGCCGTTTTAAAAATCGGTAATTTTTTAGTCGAAGCCGGTTGCGATGCTAGTTGAAGGTGGTTGCCGGAGGTTGCAGGTGGTTGCCGGAGGTTGCGGGTAGTGGAAGCAGGTAGGGAGACTGACCAAAACCTCCGGGAACCTCCGGGAACCGCACGGAAACCATGGGTGGGGCACAAAGTCTCCAGAGGTTTCTGTTCAGGCTTCCAAAGTGGGACAGGGGCATAAGGCACCGTGCCTGTTGATGTTTTCAACGATGATGATGATGATGATGATGATGATGATGATGATGATGATGATGATGATGATGATGATGATGATGATGATGATGATGATGATGATAATGATGATGATGGAGCAGATGACATGGGAGATATCAGGGATTCCATTGACATCTATTGTAAAAGAGCAAGAAATCCCTTTTAAAGAGTGAATTTACTCAATGTATCCAACATGATAGAAGCCTAGAAACGGAACATGAAGGAGGAGGCTCTTTTAAAATTCACATTTGCTATTTGCGATGCCTTCTCCATGTTTCTCTGATCATTTTTTATACTTCCACGATCCTTCCACTGATAAGCATTTATTAAAGTGAAAGCCAGAATAAATTCACTGCTAATTGGTAATTCTAAACATGCTCTTTGGTTTTGTCAGCACATAGTCCAGCCTTTCCTTCAGTAAGAGAAAAGTTAAATCATGGATCTTGCCTCGTTAAAACTCACACATTTGTCACCGACGTGGGACATCTGGACAGATAGCATATTAGTTGCAAAGCTGCTGCTTTAGAAGCCAGGAAAAGATCCATGACATGAATATGGCCCCATTTATCTGTCAACTGATCTTCATTGGGGAGCACCGACCAAACGCCTGTGGAGAAAATAACACGGCATGACACACTGAAACTTATCAAAATAGATACCTTACTCAAAGTAACACTTTTAATGATTTAATAGAAGTGCACTGAAGTCTTCAGTGAGCAATGAAAGGGAGATAAAAACGATGTCTGTTGGGATGAGCTGCAGATGCTGCTTTAAACCAAAGATAGACACAAAAAGCTGGAGTAACTCAGCGGGACAGGCAGCATCTCTGGAGAGAAAGTATGGGTGACGTTTCGGGTCGAGACTTCTGAAGAAGGGTTTCGTCCTCCCGAATCGTCACCCATTCCTTGCTGAGTTACTCTGGCTTTTTGTGTCTCAAATGTCTCCCTTGTTGGGAGATACCACCTGGTGACAACAGCTATGTGTCCATGAAGGATTTACAGAAGAAAATTAATATGTTGCGAGCAAATTTTGCATAATTATCTTTTCACCGCTGCAACCTGAGTTTTTGAACCATGTAGGCTGTCTCATTCTGTCTACTGTGCAATATATTATGTGAACTCCACTTTCTCCCATGCATAGCACATTCACAGAGAGTTAATAATGGACCCCTGAGTAAAAGGATGGAAAATAGATCAAATGAACGGTATTAAATCCTGATCTTTTGAAGGTTGGGTGAAGATATATGAGTATAGTAGCAATGTTACAATATTTTGAGATTTTAAAAATCAAGTCTGTAATTTATCCCATCAGATAAAGCATAAACGTTTTGATCAGGGACAGTCAAATGGCCATAACTTTCTTAAAAATTAAGAGAACTAAAATAAATTTCAGTTATTGTAGATTGAAGCATTCTGAAACAAATATGAAACAATCTTACTTAGATTACTTGAAATTAAAGCATATAATTAGTTAGTTACCTAATTGTAGCTAGTTACAAAATTCAATTACCAGATCTAAACATCTATCAATTTCTTAAGAATAGATTAACATTTTTAAATAGCCTAAGTGTCCAAATAACATTCACACAAGAATTCACAATATAACATAATTTTTAAATCTCATTGTCGTGGATTTATAGGCCAAATGGAAGGAATGTTTAATACCTGTAAATTAATGGCCATTTAAATCATCTTGCGAGTGGGTTTTTCTGGAACGCGACCATTTGGAACATTGCGGTTTGCAGTGATTTAGATCCCCATATCTGCATGCCGGTTGGTATGGGGACTAAATCACCGTTTCACAACTTAAAATATGAACTAAAGGTATCTTAAGGACCACTTTTATACATAAACATAAACCGCTTTCTTTTACCTGTCACCTACATGAAATCCGTCCCCATTGTCGGCGTAGATGGCGTCAGAGCTGATTTTAAAATTACTCCTGCGCTGAATGAGTCGGGCGATTAAAAAAAAAAAAAATATACAGAACGCCCGTCGGAACGATTCGTCAACAAAATCTTGCACTCCAAGCAAATATAATCCAGGACAAGGTAAGAAAAAAATCGCGTTTTAACCCCGCCCCCCCCCCCCCCCTCGAACGCGCCAAAATCGCACACACGGCCAGTGGCAGAATTGCAGCGCCGCTGAAGGTAAGTATTGTAACATACCTAAGTATAGATCACTTGTCTGGCTGGTGGCTGGTGGTTAAATTTAATTGTTCTTCGAAGGTTAGATTAGGGTATTTGCTTTAAAACATTTACTCCAGTTGCATTTTGCTCTCAGTCTCTGTGGTCTTCAGAGTAAGAAATTGACAAGTCAATGTGGCTGAGAACAGAACGTAACAAAGAGAAGCAGCAATAGGCGACTCCTCACCTAAATGCTGCTCTGGTTTCAATAAGATCATGGCTAATCTTTTACCTCAGCCCCACTTCCTTGCATGCATCCCACATTTATTGACGCCTTAGTAAAAATCTATTGATATCAGTCCTGGATATACCAAATATAAACAAATAGAGAATTGTGGACGCAGCCCAGACTATTACGCAAACCAATCTTCCTTCCTGAAGAAGGGTTTCGACCCGAAACGTTGCCTATTTCCTTCGCTCCATCGATGCTGCCTCACCCGCAGAGTTTCTCCAGCATTTTTGTCCACCTTCCTTCCGTTTACTCTGGCGACACTTGACATTGCCTCGGTAAGGCCACCAGCGTAATCAAGGACAGGTCTCACCCCAGTCACTTCATCTTCTCCCCACTCCCATCAGGCAAGAGATACAGAACCGTGAAAATGTATCCCTCCAGATTCAGGGGCAGTTTCTTCCCAGCTATCACCAGGCAATTGAACCATCCTATCACGTCTGGAGAGTGGTCCTGAGCTATCATCAACCTTATTGAAGACCCTCAGGCTAATTCTATTCGGACTTTATTGGACTTTATTACGTTTATCATCTATCTGCACACTGTAAACGGCGTGATTGTAATTGTGTATAGTCGTTCCACAGACTGGTTAGCATGCAACAGAAAGCTTTTCACTGTACCTCGGTTCACGTGATAATAAACTAAACTAAACTAAAACAAAATAAACTACAATAAACTAAAATAAACAAATACCTGAGGCTGTAGGGGCGAGTTCTATAGATTCACCTCCATCCTAGTGAGTAACCTGGCCGGAATAATCAGAGCAGGTCATCTACCTCCTGAAGAATCACTTTCCACCTGCCCCTAGGTCAGGCAGCTTGATCCAGTGCAGCTCTGTGTCCAGTTTACCATTGGGATCCCAGTCCAGTGTAGGGGTTGTTTCAGCTGCACTCATAAAACAGCTGTGACAGCCGGCGAGGTTCTGGCCCTGAGTCATCTGCTGTCGAAGATGTCCATGCGATCAGACACGTCGCCCTGGAATTCAGCTGTTTGCTGCAAGTTTGGCCTGTGGCTGTATCGATACCTGGCGGTGAACTGGTCTGGCCAAGCCCAAACTGGGCTTGATTATGAGTGTGTAAGTACCGCCTGTGAGCACTGTCGACAACATTGCTGATGGTTGAGAGTGTACTGACCACGTGGGAGCCAGGGTAAATGGGTTTAAGGTGAGGGGGAGGGAAGATTTAATGAGAATTTGAGGGGTAACTTTTTTTTCACAAAGGGTGGTGGGTGTACGGAACAAGCTTTTTGTTGTGTGCTAACTAGTCTGGGGAGCGAATCGGTTTTTAATCATAGTCTGACTATGCATGATTAAAAATCGTGTTGTCCACTGTGTATGGATACATGATAAAAGGAATAGAGTGGGTGTATGGAATGAGGTAGTTGAGACGTTTAAGAGACATTTGGACAAGTTCATCAATAGGATAGGCTAAGATGGATATGGGCCAAGCGCGGGCATGTGGGACTAGTATAGATGCGGCATGTTG
The DNA here is from genome assembly GCF_010909765.2 of Amblyraja radiata. NCBI lineage: Eukaryota > Metazoa > Chordata > Chondrichthyes > Rajiformes > Rajidae > Amblyraja > Amblyraja radiata. Next base: position 71,969,438 of record NC_045964.1, read on the forward strand.
GTCGGTGTGAGCAAGCCTGTTTTCCTACTCTATGACTCTATATACACTGCTTTCTATGAACAGGACATAACCAGGCAATTCTCCACACTGCGCAGAGGCCAGTTCTGTAACAGTACTGGAACAACTCCCCTGGGGTCTAAGGGGAAAAGATGAGACAGTGGTGTATAGAGAAACAAGGGGAAAAAATAAAGTCAAGGAAAAATAATATTTTTAATACAGCTTACCAGCAAAATAGCGAGAGAGCAACAGAGGTCACAAACTCTGGCTACACTGCACCACCAAGTGATAGGGGCATGTAACTGCAGTGTAAGAGGTCACAAGCTAATACTGTAGCCAGAAATTAGAGTTCGCACTCCTGGTTTGGTGAACGCATGTTACGTGTTGGGCTAACGTTCACGTGGATCGGCGGTGGTTTTGCTAAATTGCGCCGTAATTGTGATCAACGGGTATTTTCGCACAATGTATTAAAATCAGACCTGAGTACAGAGCCTGAGCTGCTGCAATGAGTGCCATGCTGATCAAAAAATCCTCCTTATTCTCATCTTTTGTGTACTGGTCACAAAGGCTGCCATGGAGTGAAATGGGAGGACCAGAGCATTCTATTTGGAGGTCCTAGTGGGTTACCAGGGGGTCGAAGGTTCTCATAGGTTCTTGTAGGTTGTAGCTGGTGCTGACCGGTGAATTTCATTGGCTCATTGGGGGGAAAAAAAGGTAAGCAGTAGTTTTCAGAACCAAGGATAACCAACCGGTAATGTTAAATGTCTGCCGAGCATCACAGCTGTGTATCTCTGGCTTCTTAAAAGTTATCTCCACTCCTATTCCTCCCTCTCCCCCCCCTTCCCCTCTCTTTTAAAGGACTTACCGTAAACTGTGCTTTAGCTGTCTTTTTACAGCGCCAACTTTCCTGCTCATCGCGGTGTGTGTCTGTTTCACCTTGGATTTGCACCGTGTGAATTTTTTAGACAGCGCTCCTCCCCGCTTGCCCTGTCCCCCGCCTGCATAACGGGCTGGTGAAGGAAGAGATGTGTGTGTCTGTGTGTGTGTGTGTGTGTGTGTGTGTGTGTGTGTGTGTGTGTGTGTGTGTGTGTGTGTGTGTGTGTGTGTGTGTGTGTGTCTGTGTCTGTGTCTGTGTGTGTGTGTGTGTGTGTGTGTGTGTGTGTGTGTGTGTGTGTGTGTGTGTGTGTGTGCGTGCGTGCGTGCGTGCGTGCGTGCGTGTGTGTGTGTGTGTGTGTGTGTGTGCGCGTGCGTGTGTGTGTGTGTGTGTGTGTGTGTGTGTGTGTGTGTGTGTGTGTGTGTTCCACTCTGACAGTCGCCAGTTCCAGTTGCCGGTTTTTCAGGCGATGGCACGCAACTTGACAGTCGCCGGCAGTCCACTGGAAAATTGCCTAAGTGGGACAGGCCCATTAATCAGGAACAAACCCATGTGTCCGGCACTGAAAAGCTGCAACTGTACTGCTGCGCCACTGTGCTGCCCCTTACAACAAACACATTTTGCTTCCATTTAAATTTAGCCAAGATTAAACATAGAATTGGTTACAGCTGTTTAATCATATGATAATTATAAACAGAAATACTCCATACAGCAAAAAATGTGAGTAATAAATGCCTTGATACTGCACCATTTTGTAAAAATATATATTTTTATATTAAAGCAATACCTTGATTACATATGGTGTGTCATATCATTACATAGAAGCATTGCTAGTAATTCAGCCCCGTTTGATAATGTTAAATGCGATATTAAGTCCATGTCAGATCAGCAGAAGTTTTGTGAAATTGGGTCATAAATGTGATAAGTGGGTCATTTCGCACCATGTATTAAAATCAGAGCTGAATGCAGAGCCTGAGCTGCTGCAACAATTGCCATGCTGACTGCTAAAAGGGGCAAAACAATTATCAAACCTTCCCCAATCTAATCTCAGTGCAGAGGCAGCAAAGGCTGCCATGGAGCAACAGGGAGAGGACCAGAGCGTTCTCCTATGTGACTGGTCGCATCACGGCCTGGTTCAGCAACTCCCAGGAACCCAGAAGATTGTAAAATGGCGGCGATCACTGCCCAGTACATCATGGGTACTGACCTTCCCACCATCGAAGGAACCAACTTCCAGCAAGTATCTTTGATTTAGATGGGCAAATTTCCTATTTTACTAGTCATAGCGCCAAAGCAGACTCTTTGGCCCACCTTGCCATTGCCAACAAAGGTGCACCATCTACACTGGTGATACCTGCTCCCCGCTTGGCCTATATCTCTTCAAACCTTTCCTTGCATGGTAGCGCAGCAGTAGAGTTGCTGCCTTGCAGCGCCAGGAGACCCAGGTTTGATCCTGACTACAGGTGCTATCTATACGGAGTTTGTACGTTCTCCCCGTGACCTGCGTGGGTTTTCTCCGAGATCTTCGGTTTCCTCCCACGCTCCAAAGACGTACAGGTTTGTAGGATAATTTGCTTGGTATGAGTGTAAATTGTCATGTTAGGATATTGTTAATGTGCGGGGATCGCTGGACGGCACGGACACAGTGGGACGAAGGGCCTGTTTCCGTGCTGTATCTCTAAACTAAAACTAAACTATTCATGTAACTGTCCACATGCCTTTTGAAATGTTGCTATAGTTTCTGCCTCACCCACCCTCTCCAGCAACTCATGCCTTATATCCACCACCCTCTGTGTGAATTTACAAATGATTTTTCAACATGAACATGAACAAAGCAATTTCTAACTGTGACAAAGTGGTTTACCTGGAAAGTCATCCCTGAAAAGTAATGTTAAATATACAATCCAGTCCTGTCAGCATGTTGTTCTTTGAATGTAAAATGCATTCCATTGAAATCAATAGAATGACTTACAGCAATAGCAAACAATGTGTTTACACGACTTAATAGTACATTTAACACCATCAACTGGGGCTGAATTACTAGCAATACCTCTAGGTAATAATATGACGTACCATATGTAATTACAATATTGCCTGAATATAGAAGTATTTTTATACAAAATAGTGCTTTCTCTAGACATTTATTACTTGCCGTTACTGTATGAAGTATTTCAGCTGGTGAATATCTTATGATTCAACAGCTGTAACCGGTTCTATGTACTGTCTTGGCAAAATGTGAATCAAATGCAATTGACAAACCACAGTTAGTTTTATCATCTTGTTATTGAATTTACCCTGAAATTGAAAATCGAATGCTCACTTAATTTACAGTTTTATTCCTTTGTGAACTTGAATCCAAATATCAACACTAACTTTCCACTATATAAATAAATGTTATCGTAAACATGAGAGCAGTCATTCCCCCCCCCCCCCCTTTAAAAAGACACTTCCCTGTTTTCCTCTGTAATTACACTGTAATAGATTTTCAAAGTCTACAGAAAGATTTATGCCAGTTGGAAGAGTGGGCTGAAAGATGGCAGATGGAGTTTAATGCTGATAAGTGTGAGGTGCTACATCTTGGCAGGACAAATCAAAATAGGACGTACATGGTAAATGGTAGGGAATTGAAGAATGCAGGTGAACAGAGGGATCTGGGAATAACTGTGCACAGTTCCCTGAAAGTGGAATCTCATGTAGATAGGGTGGTAAAGAAAGCTTTTGGTGTGCTGGCCTTTATAAATCAGAGCATTGAGTATAGAAGTTGGGATGTAATGTTAAAATTGTACAAGCCATTGGTGAGGCCAATTCTGGAGTATGGTGTACAATTTTGGTCGCCTAATTATAGGAAGGATATCAACAAAATAGAGAGAGTACAGAGGAGATTTACTAGAATGTTGCCTGGGTTTCAACAACTAAGTTACAGAGAAAGGTTGAACAAGTTAGGGCTTTATTCTTTGGAGCGCAGAAGGTTAAGGGGGGACTTGATAGAGGTCTTTAAAATGATGAGAGGGATAGACAGAGTTGACGTGGATAAGCTTTTCCCACTGAGAGTAGGGAAGATTCAAACAAGAGGACATGACTTGAGAATTAAGGGACAGAAGTTTAGGGGTAACATGAGGGGGAACTTCTTTACTCAGCTGTGTGGAATGAGCTTCCAGTGAAGGTGGTGGAGGCAGGTTCATTTTTATCATTTAAAAATAAATTGGATAGTTATATGGACGGGAAAGGAATGGAGGGTTATGGTCTGAGCGCAGGTAGATGGGACTAGGGGAGAATACGTGTTCGGCACGGACTAGAAGGGTCGAGATGGCCTGTTTCCGTGCTGTAATTGTTATATGGTTATATGGTTAATCACGTTGATGAACTAATAGGATAGGTCAGGTTTGGAGGGATATAGTCCAAACGCGGGCAGGTGGAACTAGTGTAGCTGAGAAAAGTTGGCCGGTATGGGCAAGTTGGGCTGAAGGGCCTGTTTCCACACTGTATCACTCTATGACACTATGACTCGAATACAAATCTGAGGATTTTGAAAGGGGAGGTTTATTAGTGGGTCATTCGATATGGAGAAGAATATTCTAGTTTTTTCCATGAAAGAACTTTACGTTGTATGTTCTTAGTCCATTGGTTTAAACCAAGTTGTTTTATTTCCCCATATTGTATCAGAGAATTTGAGTGATTATATTTTGTTTCGATAGATCGTTGATAGGTCTACTTTTTTTAGAATGTAGGTACCATCTCCCAGTCTTCTCTATTTCTATTGCAGAGTTTATGAATTTAAAAAATATTAATTTAAAGAATGAGGATCTCAGGTGCTTAATCTCATCCATGACCGATAATTATGGACAGGGTCACAAGGTTACCTGTGTCCACGAAAATTAAACACAAATCTTTAGGTAATGCAAGTAATTACTTCAAAGGTCGTGCATCATCCTTACAAAATGGAAGAATGAATAGAAGAATTAGTTCACAGATCTAAATATAATCCACGTTATTTATTTAAACCTTTCCATCCTAAAGCTATGACTAAAAGCTCTGACTGTCCCTGAATCTAGAAATGCACTCCTCCAGATTAAGGGACAATTTCTTCTCAACTGTTATCAGGCAACTGAACCATCCTACCAACTACCAGAGAGCAGTTCTAAGCTACTATCTACCTCATTGGAGACCCTTGGATTATCAATGTTAGGAATTTACTGGAATTTATCTTACACTAAACATAATTAATCTTATTCCCTTTGTAATGAATCTGTGCATTGTGGATGGCTCAGTTGTAATCATGTATTGTTTATCTGTTGACTGGTTAGCACTCAACAATAGCTTTTGACTGTGCATCGGTACATATGACAATAAAGTAAACTCAAATTCAGTCCAAACTCAAATTGCAAGAGGTAGGTTTATATTTTTGAGCCATTTTTGACTGTATGCAGCTGAGACAAATGTTCTTCTAACCTCTTCCTTGAATTAATCTTTCTGTCTTTCCTCAAGATTCATCATTTTTTAACATTTGGATTCATTTCTGTTACGGTTCTCTGGCGCTTTGTAATATTTGAATTGGACACAGAAAAGGAAAGTATTTCGAGTCCACAGGAAGTTAATGTTTCAAATGAAACACACTTCATCACTTCAACAGTGGCATTACTGTTAACTCATCATAAGGAAAATAGCTGAAATGGCACAATGTGATTGTGGAAATGTGCAATTCTCAAATATAAAGCTCTGGGAAAAAAATGTCTTTGGAATTTAATTTCAAGGAGACATGGTGGAAATGCTGACCTGCAGAGGGCTGCATACTCCCCTGCTGACTGCATGAGCTTTCTCCCAAGGATGTGAGGGTCAGTAAGTTAATTACCCATTGTACATTGCCCCAAGTGCAGGTGACTGATAAAACTTTAGACTTTTAAGCTTTACAGATTCAGTACGAAACAGGCCCTTTGGTCCATCGAGTCTGCGCAGACCTGCTGGTCACCCCGTACACTAATACTATTCTACACACTAGGGACAATATACAATTTTACCAAAGCCAATTAACCTACAAACCTGTACGTCTTTCGAGTGTGGGAGGAAACCCAGGAGGAGGAGCCATCTTGGGGAACGGCTGCTAACCAGCAGCCGTCCGTTTAATTCACTTTTTTTTGGAAGTTTTAGTGTGTTCTGTGCCTTGTCTGTTGGAGAAATTACTTTTTAATGTGGGGGGAAGGGGGTAATAATATTTCTAGGTCCCTACCTGGTCGGTGAGGCAGCTTTTTCTCCGGGATGCCCCGTCGACCCGTCCTCGTGGCCTACCAGTGGACGTGGAGCGCCGTTTCCTGTCGGGGACCGCCCAGCACCTCGGCTTCGGTGGCGGCACAGCGCTGGGGCGCTATTGCGGAGCGGAGCGGGCGATGCCTTGCCTGGGTTGCCGCGCTGGATTGACGCGTGGAGCTCCGGTGAGCTGTGACCGCCGTGTTCAACACCTCCGTGCTGCGGGTCTGCGGAGCGGAGCGGGCGGCGCCGACTCTAACATCGGGAGCCTGGGAGCTCCAAACCAGCGCGGCCTTGTCGGCTTCGGGAGCCGCGGTCCCCAGTTACGAAGTGGCCGTTCCAGGTGGCCCAGCCGCTGAAAGGACTCTCCCGACGCCGGGGCAACAGCACCCGGCCAGAACGGCCAGGAACATCGGGCCTCCGTAGAGGCAATAGCGGAGGCCTCAATAGGCCTGACTTTGGGAGAACTGGAGATGGGGACTGGACATTGTGCCTTCCCCCACAGTGGCAATCATTGTGCGGGGGATGATTTTTTTGTGTGTAAGTATATATGTTAGTCTGTGTCCAAGATGGCTGCCAGAAGGGAGAGTGGACGCTGGCACGCTTTAGCTGCCGCTGCTCTCTCTTCACATTGTGTTTTTTATTTTTGGTCTTTGGAGCGATTTCTGTCTTTAATTTGTGTCTCTGTGATGTCCTTATTATTTATTTTACTTCGACTATATGTTTTTTCTCTCTTGTTAATCTCTGTAAGGTGTCCTTGAGACTTTGAAAGGCGCCCGCAAATAAAATTTATTATTATTATTATTATTAAACCCGAGCACCCGGAGAAAACCCACCTGGGCCAAATAACCTCCTTCTATGTCAAAAACAAAAATGAATTGAGACCATCGTTAATACTTGTCAAACAGTTAAAAATGAATGTTTTTAATTTATTTCAGCAGCTGTACAATTGAGGACGGCCAACGATATGATCATTGTTGACTGACTAGTCCCTGTTAATTTCCTGAAGCTTTGCACTGGGATATCATAAAGAGTTTTCAGTGAAGGCAAATCATCATAACCTTGAAAGTAAGGCAAGTGGTGTGAAGTCAAAAGAGTAAAATTCAGCAGTGAATCTGATTCAAACCCACTGAAGCAGAGTACTTGACCCCACATCTGATGTTTATAGATATATTTTTGCTTTATGTTTAATAGTACCACTTGATATTTCCCCTGTGGTGCTGTTGAAACTAATGGTTCAGGTCAAGAGTGGGCTGATTCTGTGACAGTAACAATGCTGTTCAGCACTGTGAGAGCATGAGAGCAAGGTGCTTCCAAGCTAAAAAATAATCTTCAATTGAGTGCTGCCTTAAAACAACATCAGTCTCGAAAAATGAATTATGCTGTATTTGAGTCACTAGAGCTATTTTATTTATGGAAAGGCTTTACTTAACACTTTTCATGAATCACATGTTTTTCCTGACTTTCGCAATATATCGAGTAATGGGCTAGAACTATACCACTACCCATTATTTTCCTATAGATGAGAGATTACCTTTGCCCATTAATAATGAAAACAAATCTCCTGGTGTTCACAATTATCTCTTCATCTGCAGTAATATCACAGGTCTGTTACCTTTTATTCCAAGAGCTTTTCTTTTCATCTTTTTGTTCACTAGAATATATTTGACACAAATAGGATATTCAATTGAATATTGAATTGAATTAATTTGCAAGAAAGCTTACACGTCAATGTGAAATATATTTAAAGCAACACTCTAATTTGCCTTATAACTGGATAAATTGTCCTTTGAGAAATGAATTCATTACTAATACCTTGTTCTTCCTTTTATAAAAAGCTGTAAATTTAATGAATTTTGTTTTATTTCAGCCTTTGATAATGAGCTGTATATCTGAGGTATCTGAACCTGGCTGTCATCCGAATGACAGGAAATAAAAATGCTCAAAACAGGAACATTGAATGAAACATTCATTGCCCAATATTTTTGTTAAAACAATTAATGGTGAAATTTCAGATATTGCACAAAATTATAGAAGATGATACAATTCATAATTTGATCAGTACATAAGGGATAGGAGCAGAATAAGGGCATTTGGCCCATCAAGTCTACTGTAGAATTCAATTGTGGCTGATCCATCTTTCCTTCTTAACTCCATTCTCCTACGTTTTTCTCCCCATAACCATTGACACCCTTACTAATCAAGAATGTATCTATCTTTTGCCTTAAAAATATCCTTTGATGACCTCCACAGCCTTCAGTGGCAATGAATTCCACAGATTTACCACCTTCTGACTAAAGAAATTCCTCCTCATCTTCTTCCTAAAGGAGCGTCCTTTTATTCTGGTCCTAGGCTCTCCCACAGGTGGAAACATCCTTTAAAGCCCTGTCCCACAGTACGAGTTCATTCCAAGAGTTCTCCCGAGTTTGCCCTGATTCGAACTCGGAGATTTGCGGCAATGGCCACTCGTCGGTACTCGGGGCTCTTGTGGACATTTTTCATCATGTTGAAAAATCTTCACGAGTCTTCCCGAGCTTACCTGCCGTTAGCGAGTCTTCCTGAGTACCTGCCGTTAGCGCTAAGAAACGTCCCCGAGTTCCGACGTCCCGCTACGTTCATTCTCCGTGCTTACCACGATTTTGATTTTTTTTTAAACTCGGGAGAGCTCTTGGAATGAACTCGCACTGTGGGACAGGGCTTTTAGAATTTAGAATTAAGAATCTCATTTCTGCATAGAGGCTGTTAATTATTTAAGTCCAATATTCTGATAACCAGGCAAGTGTTTTCTCCTTATTTTGTCTTTCAGTGTAACATCCAGCTATAATAAAATGCAACGCATAGATTCATCTGTACATAGATTTGTTGAATCACCAGTCATAAAAAAAAACACCTCGGCAGTCTTGATCAATAGAGCTGTAAATAAATATATCATAAAATTGCTGAAGAAAGAATACATGCACTACCATTGTTTTTTTTTAATGTTGTTTGGGTCATAAACTGAAGCAGAAGCAATTGTACTCTTATTATTTTATATAAATGTATGCAGATTCATATTTTTGTTTTTCATCTTTTCCTTGTGGTCACAGGTGGAACATGCACACTTCACTCAGACAGTACTCTATATTGGGATAAGCCAGTGCTTCTGGAGCTGTAAGATGTTAAGTTTAAACAAATTGCAATTACACAGCATCTCGATTTCTTGACTTTCAAAAATTATGAAATGTTTTAGAGTCTGTAAGTTAATAATGAACTCCAAATTAGGAATCGTGGCAAGGTTCAATTTTATAAAATGCAAGAAGAGTAAATTATTCGATTCTTTTTCCAACTATGGAGCCTTGGTGGTAAGGCAAATAGGCCAAGATATTTGAACTTTTTCCTGTTTTCTCAGCCTGTATTCCGACTAAATAAGGGTGAAAGTAGCATAAATATCTTACTGCATAGTTGAAGATAGACACAAAATGCTGGAGTAACTCAGCGGGACAGGCAACATCTCTGGCAAGAAGGAATGGGTGACGTTTCGGGTCGAGACCCTTCTTCAGACTGATGTCGGTGGAGTGGGCGATACATAGATAAGGAAGTGTATAGATAAGGAAGTGTGAGGTGTGAAAACAGGACAGAGTATTGGGCTATATTCATCTATGTACTAACTATCTGGATTTTCATATCTTCAAACACCTTCTTGGTTGATTTTATCTTCCGTATTTCTTTGAAAGCATCTCTCATTGTTTCACAATTTGAGGAAAATTTGTTATGGATCCCTTCAAAAAGTGAACAGCACGCTGCCATTTGGCTCAAGGACTTTTACATCTTCAGAAAGGCCTCAATCCAATCTTTGAAAGCCAGTGCAGCATCACATAAGACATTAACTTATGTTGGAACAAGAGGACATGACTTCAGAATTAAGGGACAGAAGTTTAGGGGTAACATGAGGGGGAACTTCTTTACTCAGAGAGTGGTAGCGGTGTGGAATGAGCTTCCAGTGGAAGTGGTGGCGGCAAGTTCGTTGGTATCATTTAAAAATAAATTGGATAGGCATATGGATGAGAAAGGAATGGAGGGTTATGGTATGAGTGCAGGCAGGTGGGACTAAGGGAAAAAAGTTGTTCGGCACGGACTTGTAGGGCCGAGATGGCCTGTTTCCGTGCTGTAATTGTTATATGGTTATATGGTTATATGGAATATTGATTATATTTGTCATTTTAGAGATGACTAAATAAATACATAGTAGGCATTACATTAGAAACCTTCAAAAACAGCATTGGTAACAATGTGTTTCTATGCTTGAAATCTTTTGTTACAACGGGAGTCTAATTATTCTGCAGTTTCCAGCAATTTCAAAGCCATTTTCTCACTTTTAAATTTTAATCAGTTTTCCACTGGTTTAAGGTTACTTTTCTCTGGGTGAGACCATGCAGCCTACTTAAGGGACATCATTATCACCAGAGTCTGTATTGTGGTATCTCTGGTACACGCAACTGATGAGACCTTATCAGAACTAGGTGGAGCTCCATCCAATACATCTCTTATCATATCATTCTGTTCAGTTTAGTTTCATTTACAGATGCAGTGTAGAAAAAGGCCCTTTGGCCCACCGAGTCCATGCTAACCAGCGATCCCTGTGCACTAACACTATCTTACACATACAAGGAACAATTTACATGTATCAGTTTAGTTTGTGATCATGTGTATCAAGGTACAGCAAACATTTTTAGTTGTATGCTAACCAGTCAGCAGAAAGACAATACATCAAGTTCAAGTTCAAGTTCAAGTGAGTTTATTGTCATGTGTCCCTGTATAGGACAATGAAATTCTTACTTTGCTTAAGCACACAGAAAATAGTAGGCATTTACTACAAAACAGATAAATGTGTCCATATACCATGATATAAATATATACACACATGAATAAATAAACTGATAGGCCCGGGGAGCCGTTGGTGAGAGGAGGAGTTGCCTGGAGCTGTGAGTATAAAAACAGCGTGGGGCTTGCGTTTACAGAGGCCCGGGGAGCCGTTGGTGAGAGGAGGAGTTACCTGGAGCTGTGAGTATAATAACAGCGCGGGGTTTGCTTCTACAGAGGCCTGGGGATCCGTTGGTGCGAGGAGGAGTTACCTGGAGCTGTGAGTATAAAAACAGCGCGGGGCTTCCTTCTACAGAGGCCCGGGGAGCCGTTGGTGCGAGGAGGAGTTGCCTGGAGCTGTGAGTCACCCAAATCAGTAACGTTCCATCTCACTTCCAGAGAAGGAGTCTGGTGGAAGCCTCTGATTGGTGGAAGAGGACCAGCGGAAGCAGCTGATTGGCTTGTATCCCGGGTAAGGCTTTATTGTATTCGGATAAGGGGTAGAATGAGGGCCAGGGCAGTTTACTGTTCTGGATGTCAGATGTGGGAGGTCATGGAGTCTGAGTGCCCTCCAAGAGTCCACATCTGCGCCAGGTGCGTCGAGATGGGGCTCCTAACGGACCGTGTTAGGAACCTGGAGCAGCAACTCGATGACCTCTGTCTGCTCAGGGAGAGCGAGGAGGTCATAGAAAGGAGTTACAGGGAGGTGGTCACTCCAAGACCATGGGAGACAGAAAACTGGGTCACAGTTAGGAAGGGCAATGGGCAGTGGCAGGGACTGGTGAGTACCCCGGTGCCTGTAGACCTTGAAAATAAGTACTCATGTTTGAGTAAGGGTGGGGGAGACAGCCTACCTGGGGGCAGCGACAGCGGCCGGGCCTCTGGCACAAAGACCGGTCCTGTTGCTCAGAAGGGTAAGGAAAATAAGAGGAGGGCAATTGTAATAGGGGACTCTATAGTCAGGGGGTCGGATAGGCGATTCTGTGGACGTAGACAGGAGACCCGGATGGTAGTTTGCCTCCCTGGTGCCAGGGTCAGGGATGTGTCTGAACGTGTCCAAGAAATCCTGAAATGGGAGGGAGAGGAGCCTGAGGTTGTGGCACATATAGGTACCAACGACATAGGTAAAAAAAGAGAAGAGGTCCTGAAAGAAGAATTTAGGGAGTTAGGTAGAGAGTTAAGGAGAAGGACTGCAAAGGTAACAATCTCAGGATTACTGCCTGTGCCACGTGAGGTGGAGGATAAATGAGTGGATGAGGGACTGGTGCAGTGGGTATGGATTCAAGTTTCTGGATCATTGGGACCTCTTTTGGGGAAGGTGCGACCTGTACAGAAAGGACGGGTTGCACTTGAACTCGAGGGGGACCAATATCCTGGCGGGGAGTTTGCAAAGGCTACTGGGGAGACTTTAAACTAGTATGGTTGGGGGGAGGGACTCGAATTGGGAAAGCTAGCAGTCAGTGTGAGGCAGGAGGCAGAGAATGGTAGCACTCTGACCCAAAATGTAGGGGAGAGAGAAGAAAAAGACAATAAACAGAGAATAAGAGATGGTGGGTTTCTTAAATGTGTATATTTTAATGCTAGGAGCATTGTAAGAAAGTGGATGAACTTAGAGCCTGGATTGACACCTGGAAGTATGATGTTGTGGCGATCAGTGAAACATGGTTGCAGGAGGGCTGTGATTGGAAACTAAATATTCCAGGATTTCATTGCTTCAGGTGTGATAGAATTGGAGGGGCAAGAGGTGGAGGTGTTGCATTGCTTATCAGGGAAGATATTACAGCAGTGCTTTGGCAGGATAGATTAGAGGGCTCGTCTAGGGAGGCTATTTGGGTGGAACTGAGAAATGGGAAAGGGGTAGCAACACTTATAGGGGTGTATTATAGACCGCCAAATGGGGAGCGAGAATTGGAAGAGCAAATATGTAAGGAGATTGCAGATATTAGTAGTAAGCACAAGGTAGTGATTGTGGGAGATTTCAATTTTCCACACATAGACTGGGAAACACATTCTGTAAATGGGCTGGATGGGTTGGAGTTTGTAAAATGTGTGCAGGATAGTTTTTTGCAGCAATACATAGAAGTACCTACTAGAGAAGGGGCGGTGCTGGACCTCCTGTTAGGAAATGAGACGGGTCAGGTGGCGGAGGTATGCGTTGGGGAACAGTTCGGGACCAGTGATCACAATACCATTAGTTTCAATATAATTATGGAGAGGGTCAGAACTGGACCTAGGGTTGAGATTTTTGATTGGAGAAAGGCTAACTTTGAGGAGATGCGAAAGGATTTAAAAGGAGTAAATTGGGACAGTTTGTTTTATGGGAAAGATGTGGAAGAGAAATGGAGGACATTTAAAGGTGAAATTTTAAGAGTACAGAATCTTTATATCCCTGTTCGGTTGAAAGGAAATAGTAAAAATTGGAAAGAGCCCTGGTTTTCAAGGGAAATTAGACACTTGGTTTGGAAAAAGAGAGAGATCTACAATAATTATAGGCAGCATGGAGTAAATGAGGTGCTTGAGGAGTATAAAGAATGTAAAAAGAATCTTAAAAAAGAAATTAGAAAAGCTAAAAGAAGATATGAGGTTGCTTTGGCAAGTAAGGTGAAAGTAAATCTAAAGGGTTTCTACAGCTATATTAATAGCAAAAGGATAACGAGGGATAAAATTGGTCCATTAGAGAGTCAGAGTGGACAGCTATCTGCAGAGCCAAAAGAGATGGGGGAGATATTGAACAATTTATTTTCTTCGGTATTCACCAAGGAGAAGGATATTGAATTATGTGAGGTAAGGGAAACAAGTAGAGTAGCTATGGAAACTATGAGATTCAAAGAAGAGGAAGTACTGACACTTTTGAGAAATATAAAAGTGGATAAGTCTCCAGGTCCGGACAGGATATTCCCTAGGACATTGAGGGAAGTTAGTGTAGAAATAGCCGGGGCTATGACAGAAATATTTCAAATGTCATTAAAACGGGAATAGTGCCGGAGGATTGGCGTACTGCGCATGTTGTTCCATTGTTTAAAAAGGGGTCTAAGAGTAAACCTAGCAATTATAGACCTGTTAGTTTGACGTCAGTGGTGGGCAAATTAATGGAAAGGATACTTAGAGATAATATATATAAGCATCTGGATAAACAGGGTCTGATTAGGAACAGTCAACATGGATTTGTGCCTGGAAGGTCATGTTTGACTAATCTTCTTGAATTTTTTGAAGAGGTTACTCGGGAAATTGATGAGGGTAAAGCAGTGGATGTTGTATATATGGACTTCAGTAAGGCCTTTGACAAGGTTCCTCACGGAAGGTTGGTTAAGAAGGTTCAATGGTTGGGTATTAATGGTGGAGTAGCAAGATGGATTCAACAGTGGCTGAATGGGAGATGCCAGAGAGTAATGGTGGATGGTTGTTTGTCAGGTTGGAGGCCAGTGACTAGTGGGGTGCCACAGGGATCTGTGTTGGGTCCACTGTTGTTTGTCATGTACATCAATGATCTGGATGATGGTGTGGTAAATTGGATTAGTAAGTATGCAGATGATACTAAGATAGGTGGGGTTGTGGATAATGAAGTAGATTTTCAAAGTCTACAGAGAGATTTATGCCAGTTGGAAGAGTGGGCTGAAAGATGGCAGATGGAGTTTAATGCTGATAAGTGTGAGGTGCTACATCTTGGCAGGACAAATCAAAATAGGACGTACATGGTAAATGGTAGGGAATTGAAGAATGCAGGTGAACAGAGGGATCTGGGAATAACTGTGCACAGTTCCCTGAAAGTGGAATCTCATGTAGATAGGGTGGTAAAGAAAGCTTTTGGTGTGCTGGCCTTTATAAATCAGAGCATTGAGTATAGAAGTTGGGATGTAATGTTAAAATTGTACAAGGCATTGGTGAGGCCAATTCTGGAGTATGGTGTACAATTTTGGTCGCCTAATTATAGGAAGGATGTCAACAAAATAGAGAGAGTACAGAGGAGATTTACTAGAATGTTGCCTGGGTTTCAGCAACTAAGTTACAGAGAAAGGTTGAACAAGTTAGGGCTTTATTCTTTGGAGCGCAGAAGGTTAAGGGGGGACTTGATAGAGGTCTTTAAAATGATGAGAGGGATAGACAGAGTTGACGTGGATAAGCTTTTCCCACTGAGAGTAGGGAAGATTCAAACAAGGGGACATGACTTGAGAATTAAGGGACAGAAGTTTAGGGGTAACATGAGGGGGAACTTCTTTACTCAGAGAGTGGTGGATGTGTGGAATGAGCTTCCAGTGAAGGTGGTGGAGGCAGGTTCGTTTTTATCATTTAAAAATAAATTGTATAGTTATATGGACGGGAAAAGAATGGAGGGTTATGGTCTGAACGCAGGTGTATGGGACTAGGGGAGAATACGTGTTCGGCACGGATTAGAAGGGTCGAGATGGCCTGTTTCCATGCTGTAATTGTAATATGGTTATATGGTTATAAAGTACAAATAACAGAAAGTGGTTATTATTAATCAGAGTTTTGTCCGAGCCAGGTTTAATAGCCTGATGGCTGTGGGGAAGTAGCTATTCCTGAACCTGGTTGTTGCAGTCTTCAGGCTCCTGTAATTTCTACCTGAAGGTAGCAGGGAGATGAGTGTGTGGCCAGGATGGTGTGGGTCTTTGATGATACTGCCAGCCTTTTTGAGGCAGCGACTGCGATAAATCCCATCGATGGAAGGAAGGTCAGAGCCGATGATGGCCTGGGCTGTGTTTACTACTTTTGGTAGTATTTGTAGTATTTTCCTCTCCAGGGCGCTCAAATTGCCGAACCAAGCCACGATGCAACCGGTCAGCATGCTCTCTACTGTGTACCTGTAGAAGTTAGAGAGAGTCTTCCTTGACAATCCGACTCTCTCGCGGTGATAATTGCGTTAATGTTCTCGGACCAAGAAAGATCTTCACAGATGTGCACGCCCAGGAATTTGAAGTTCTTGACCCTTTCAACCATCGACCCGTTGATATAAATGGGGCTGTGGGTCCCCCTCCTACTCCTTCCAAAGTCCACAATCAATTCCTTGGTTTTGCTGGTGTTGAGGGCCAGGTTATTGCGCTGGCACCATATGGACAGTTGCTCGATCTCCCTTCTATATTCTGACATCCCCATCAGTGATACGCCCCACAATAATGGTGTCGTCAGCGAACTTGATGATGGAGTTCGCACTGTGGTTGGCTACGCAGTCATGGGTATAGAGTGAGTACAGCAGGGGGCTGAGCACGCTGCCTTGAGGTGCTCCCGTGCTGATTGTTATCGAGGCTGACACATTTCCACCAATACGTGATTACAATCGATCATTGACAATGTATAGATACATGATAATAGAATAACGTTTATCATCATCATCAGGCACGGTGCCTTACAATGCTATATAGGACAATAATCGCAACTTTGACTGAAGTGTAGATGGCCGTAGGCTCACTGGAAGCTCATCTGCCCTTTAACACATCTTGTTTTTGGTCCTGCTAGGGGTCCACAACCCCCTCCTCACCTGACAAACCAGGTGGGGGAAACGGTTTAGTCACCGACTATCCGACCATGGAGCATGTAGAACATGATTACATGGTAACCATGGCAGGGGGAACTCCCCTCCCCCCCCCCCCCCCCCCCCCCCAGACCTGACCGAAAGTTTAGTGTAAGGTAAAGCCAGCAAGTCCGATCAACCATAATCCGAGGTAGACAAAAGTGCTGGAGAAACTCAGCGGGTGAGGCAGCATCTGTGGAGTGAAGGAATAGGTGACGTTTCGGGTCGAGACACTTCTGCGGACCCAAAACGTCACCTATTCCTTCGCTCCATAGATGCTGCCTCACCCGCTGAGTTTCTCCAGCATTTTTGTCTACCTTCGATTTTTCCAGCATCTGCAGTCTTTCTGAAGGATAATCCGAGGGTCATCAAAGAGGTAGATAGAAGTTCAGCACTGCTCTCTGGTTGTGGTAGGATGATTTAGTTGACTGATAACAGCTGGGAAGAAACTGTCCCCGAATCTGGTGGTGTGCAATTTCATACCAAGCCGATTAGCCTACAAACCTGTACGTCTTTGAAGTGTGGGAGGAAACGGGCTTCCCGGAGAAAACCATTGCAAGCCACTGGGTAAACATACAAACTCCATACAGACAAGCACCCATAGTCAGGATCAAACCCGGGTCTCTGGCGCTGTAAGGCAGCAACTCTACCGCTGCGCCACTGTGCAGCCCTTGTATTTCACTCATATGAGTGGGAAGCTGTCATGAACCTCGACATACAACAGTATAAAGGGCTGCAACTATTCAGAAATACAAAGAGGCCATTTGATTTCCTTTGAGTGCCAAGAGGATTGGAAAACAACTAGAATTATCACAGCCTTGTCTTTACTGGCCTCCCCCTCATTATTCACTCCTTTCCAAAGCTCTGCCCCCTATCCCTCTCCCTTTGCTCCAAACATGCAGGAGTACTGAATTCGTTGTGGAATGAGGATGTTCTCAAAACTTTGATCGTAGGGGGTAGGAATTTGGGATAGGGTGCTGTCTGTACAGAATAATACGCTGGACATTTCTTCAATCATGTTCCCAAGCCAATTAATTCAACCCATGAAGTATCAAAGTCAGTATTTAATTTGCTCGCAACCAATTACTGCCTGTCTTTAGAGAGTGCATATCTCTAATACATGATCTAATTAGGACAAGACAAGTTCTGCAAGAAGTGGAGTGGGTGTGAGCAGTCATTTCAAAGAAGATAGCTTGCCCCACTTTCAAAGAGGGTGTTGTCACATCACCACTAATGTGTTTGGAAAGCTACATTGATTCAGGATCAGCTAAATTATATCTGTAACGTTAGAATGCCAATCCTGCATTTCCATTCCTTGCATAAGCAATCGTTGTAACTTTTGTGAAGTCATTGTGATGGTCATTATTTCAGGTTGAGTCCATGCATCGGGACTGAGAGTTAAGGGGAAAGAGACCCCCCCCACACCCTCCAAATATATGGAGGGGAAAGGATGGTGGAGCAGCGGTAGAGTTGCTGCCTCACAGCGCCAGAGACACGGGTTCGATCTTAACTACGAATGCTGACTGTACGGTGTTTGTACGTTCTCCCCGTGACCGCGTGGGTTTTCTTAGAGATCTTCGGTTTCCTCCCACACTTCAAAGACATACAGGTTTGTAGGTTTATCAGCTTGGTATAAATGTAAATTGTCCCTAGTGGGTGTAGGATAGTTTTTAATATGTGAGGATCACTGGTTACTTCTATACACTGGCCATCCTCACTCTGCACTCTCAGGTAGACAAAAGTGCTGGAGAAACTCAGCGGGTGCAGCAGCATCTATGGAGCGAAGGAAATAGGCAACGATTTGGGCCAAAACCATTTTTTAGACTGAAGTGGGGTGGGGGGGGGGGGGGGGGGGGGGGGGGGGCGGGGAAAAGAAAGGAAAAAGGAAGAGGAGGAGCCCGAGGGCTGAGGGTGAGCTGAGAAGGGGAGGAGACAGCAAGAGCTACTGGAAATTGGAGAATTCAATGTTTATGCCGCTAGGGTGCAGACTGCCCAAGCGGAATATGAGGTGCTGTTCCTCCAATTTCCGGTGGTGCTCACTCTGGCCATGGAGGAGGCCCAGGACAGAAAGGTCGGATTCGGGATGGGAGGGGGAGTTGAAGTGCTGAGCCACCGGGAGATCGTCCTGATCACGGTCTTCACCTAAAGAATCAATTATCCCTTTGCCTCCACAGATGCTGCTTGGTTGGCCCACTGAATTGCTCCAGCAGTTTGTTATTTGCCCCAGATTCCAGCATATGCAGCCTCTTGTGTCTTCCTATTCTAGTGATTTTACTGAATTATAGCTTTGAATTAATACTAAGAATAGGGCAGCCTTGCTTTATCTAAGCTCTCCATAGTAAACTCATTGACATACATATTGGACATGAAAATGCAGCTCCCAGAAAAGAACATGAGCTCCCATAGATTTTAATATCACAATGTGTTATCGCCTTAGATCTGCTTCATGCATCATTTGTGTAGATGCTGCTTGAACCTATAGAGAGTGTTAAACACAGCACAGTCCATCACAGGTTCATCACCTCCTTCCAGATGATCCATCTTCATGGGTGTGTTGCATCAGGAAGACCGGGTTCCATCCTGACTACTACAGGTGCTGTCTGTACGGAGTTTGTACGTTCTCCCTGTGACCGCGTGGGTTTTCTCCGGGTGCTCCAGTTTCTTCCCACACTCCGAAGACGTACAGGTTTATAGGTTAATTGGCTTCAGTTAAAAAAAGTGTAAATTGTCCCTAGTGTGTAGGATGGTGCTGGTAGGCATAAGGGCCTGCGTCCACACTGCATCTCTAAAGTCTAAAAGCCTAAAACATGCTGAAAAAGGGTCCCAACCTGAAATGTCGCCTATCCACATCCTTCAGCGATGCTGCCTGACCCATTGAGTTACTCCAGCACCTTGTCAAGCATCAAGGATGCCTGTTATCCTGGCCATTCCATTTTATCTTTTTTACGGTTAGGAAGAAGGTACAGGAGCCTGAAAGCCCAGATATCCTGACTTACGCATAGTTTGTCCACCACGGCAATCAGACTCCTGAACGACCGTCCATTCATATCCCCTTTCCAATGGTGTGGTCACGTACTCTTACTCTTAATTCAACCTCATTCAGTTTACTTTGATTTTGCATTTCAGTATTTTTCTGTGCCATTTCACTTTGTATAGGTGAGTGGTGGAATCTGGAGTGGGCGAATTGATGAGAATGTGGGGACAGTAGGATGCAGGAATTGTTAATGGCTGAATGGGGCTGCGTTGTGAGCTGGCATAGACTCGATGGGTCAAACTGCCCTCCTTTCATCTTTTGAGGAAATATGAAGCTGAATCTCCCATCTTTTGTATTAGAAGAAGCTCCGTGTTTCAGGCTCCCCTGAGACTTCTCCCTGTGTCCTGAGTGGTGAATGACATTGGATTGGATAAACATTCCCGGCTCAATCTGGGAACTCGGAGGGGAATGGAACAATTCAATTTTCAGCGTGTGCTTGTAATTTTACAAGACTCTGAACCCCAGAGGGGGAAAAAAATCCATGTTCTTCATTAAATCTAATTAAAAGTCCAACCCTGTAAAGCTTCATTTACCTCCATACTGTTATTTCCTGGGAGAAGCAGCAAAAAAAAACCACTGCAGGTGATTTGGAAAATGAGCGCTAAGAAATGTCTTACTGATTCCTAAGGCAATCAAGGAAAGCTTTGAAGTTGCCTTTGGCTGATATGAACTCAAACCATCAGGGATCTCTCCCATCACACTTGCAAATTATTACTTCTGCAAGCAACTTGTGAGAATCCTTTCAAACAGTCAATTCTGGAAGGTAGTAAAGTTAGCCTACAGTACATACTTGACAGCAACTATTTTAATTCTGGTAGGCTCCATAGATGTTTGTGTCTCCCATTGCTAATACCTTGTCAAACTGCACCACATAAACAAAGGTTTCATGTGGGAAAGAGCCCAGAGCCCAATTCGCAAGATGCAGAACCGTTGAAACAAGGAGAAGGGGGTCTACTAATTGTGTGCAATCTGTAACCATGTGCTTTCCCTATAGCTATGAATATTGCCAAGAGAATTAGCTTAATTCCAGCCTTTCAACATTAAAATATACTATTTGCTCGATTTGCAGAGCTAAAAATAATTTTGATGTCAGGAAAAAAAGGACAAAATACAACCAGTACAAAAATACCAAGATCCATACAAGCTAGATACAATTTGGTCCATGATCCCACTATTATAAACCAAAATGGTACATCAATATATATTTATCTATCTTTAACCTTGCTTAAATCATCTCTTTGAATTAATATGGGCATTTCATATTGCTTAAATTATTTTTAAGTAGTGATCAAAGACTTTCTCAGGATCCATTCCTGATATGTTTCTTTTAACAGTTAACACAATCTAATAGAAAGCAAGGGTTTGGAAAGGAACTGTGACCAATGTTAATTGGCAAGTGGTGGGCAGATATTGGGTCAGAACATTGTTAGTTTAGTTTAGTTTAGAGTTACAGCGCGGAAACAGGCCCTTCGGAACACTGAGTCCTGGCTGAACAGCGATTCCCGCACACTAACACTATCTTATACACACTAGGAACAATTTAAAATTTAACCGATGCCAATCAACCTTTAAACCTTTGGATTGTGGGAGGAAACCGGAGCACCCGGAGAAAACCCACGCAGGTCATAGGGAGAACGTACAAACTTCGTACAGACAGCACCGGTGGTCAGGAAAACTTTACGGTTTTGAGAGGAAATTCCAAAAGGACATAAATGCCTCAATGCCGACAATACCAACATCATGAGGCCAAAATTGGAGGGTTGTCGAAAGAAAAGAACATAGAGGCAACAAACCCTTGGAAGAGTTTGTAAACAAAATCTCTTGCACAAAAAAAAAGTTCCTTCCTTTAAACTCTCATCCACCTCAATGCCCCAAAATATATTTTAATAAACCACATAATAATGCATAATTATGATTATGCAAGTTGTGCAAGAACATATTAATTAATTTCAATTTTATTTATGTTACATTAATAAAATACAACATTAACAGTGATGAGAGCATTAGAATATATATCAGCACAACTCAAATGACAAATGTTACTTTATGAATCTTATAATGCAAATTCCACTGCCAATCTTATATCATCTAACTTGGTAGAAATATAATCTGGGTCATATATTATTATTCATTTTAAACTCATTTAAAACAAATCCTACATTTAGATCTGCAAAGAAAAGTAATGAGCTCGTTATTTCGGTCTAGATCTGATGAAATACAGCTTAAGCACTGTCCAAAGCAGAGCTATTAATAATCTCAGCTAGTTGCTATGATCATTTAGTTTTACCTATTTGTAACATGGTGTCAGAGGTAACAAATACACGGAACAAAATGGAAACTGATCAATCGTGAATAAAGACCTTGCCAATTCTATAATTCAGTAGCATAGATTTACCTTGACAGGCATAACTTAGACCCAGAATGGCTGATGAAAGCGCAACATTGGGAAGAGTGGAAAATTAGGTAAAGGGCTAGACACAAAATGCTGGAGTAACTCAGCGGGTCAGGCAGAAACTCTGGGGAAAAGGAATAGGTGACGTTTCGAGTCCGAACCCTTCTTAAGATAAGGGGTTGTGTACAGGAAGGGTACAAAACATACACATTTTGAATACTATTCAATTCATGCTGAGGCCGAATTAAGATAAACTAAGAAACTGAACTGTTGTAGTCATATAAACAAGTGGCTACAAGAGCAGATCCCAGGTTAGGAATCTTGCAGTGAGTAACTCACCTCTAATCTTCCCATAGCCAGTTTTTCCACCATCTATATGGTTCAAGTCATGGTTCAAGTACTCTCTATTTGCCTGGATGAGTGTAGCTTCAACAATACTCCAGACGTTTAACTCCATGCAGGACATAACAGTCATAATGTCATAAGGTCATAAGTGATAGGAGTAGAAGTGATAGCAGTGGCTGCCTCGCCAACAGTCTGTCTGTCCTTTCATTTTATTATTTTTAGTATGTGTTAAAAAGTACAGTATTTTTTAGTCTTCCTTGGTTTGTTTTATGTGGGGGGAGGGGGTTGGGGGAAACTTTTTTCAATCTCTTACCTCGACGGAGATGCAATTTTTTTCCCATATCGTATCTCCGTACCCACTGCGGCCTTATATCATGGAGTTGGTGGCCTTTCCTGGTGACCGACCGGCGCTCCAAGCCGCGGGAGTCTGCGGGACTTTAACATCGCAGAGCTTGTGATCCCTTTGCCGGGGATCGAAGCTCCAACCGCGGGGCCTGTGGACTTTAACATCGTGAAGCTCACGGACTCTGGTAAGAAGAGGACGATTCGGGAGCTCCATGCCACGGAGAGAGTTTCAACCGCCCCAACGCAGGAGTTTCGTTCACCCCGATGGGGTCTTTGATTGTCGGCTGCGGGAGAACAAGAGGAAGAAGAGTGAACTTTATTGCCTTCCATCACAGTGAGGAACGTAGAATCCACTGTGGTGGATGTTTATGTTAACTTTTATGTGGTTGTGTGTCTTGGTGCTTTTCACTTAGTATGGCTTTATGGTAACTCAAATTTCACTGTACCTTAATTGGTACGTGACAATAACCTGACCTTGAAACCTTAAATTAGGCCATTCGGCCCATCAAGTCTACTCTGCCATTCAATCATAGCTGATCTATCTCTGCCTCCTAACCCAATTCTCCTGCCTTCTTCCCATAACCTCTGACACATGTACTAATCAAAAATCTATCTATCTCTGCCTTAAAAATATCCACTGACTTGGCCTCCGCAGCCTTCTGTGGCAAATATTTCCTCATCTCCTTCCTTAAAGAACATCCTTTAATTCTGAGGCTATGACCTCTAGTCCTAGACTCTCCCACTATGATAGGCACTATCATATCTATCTCCACTTGATAGGCACCCTCTACACCCACAGTGATTCAAGAAGGCAACTCACCACAACCTTCTCAAGGACATTAGGGGTGAACAATTAAATGTTAGCTCAGCCTGTTAACCTCATGTGCCTCGAATGACTATATGATTAATTGAAGATGTCGAAGATAGATAGGGTAAATGAACAGTCTTTCATCCAGACAAGGGGAATTAAGAACCAGTGGGCATAGTTTAAGGTGAGGGGGGAGAAATTCAAGAGGAACATATAACCATATAACCATATTACAATTACAGCACGGAAACAGGCCATCTCGGCCCTTCTAGTCCGTGCCGAACACGTATTCTCCCCTAGTCCCATATACCTGCGCTCAGACCATAACCCTCCATTCCTTTCCCGTCCATATAACTATCCAATTTATTTTTAAATGATAAAATCGAACCTGCCTCCACTACCTCCACTGGAAGCTCATTCCACATATCTACCACTCTCTGAGTAAAGACGTTCCCCCTCATGTTACCCCTAAACCTCTGTCCCTTAATTCTCAAGTTATGTCCTCTTATATGAATCTTCCCTACTCTCAGTGGGAAAAGCTTATCCACGTCAACTCTGTCTATCCCTCTCATCATTTTAAAGACCTCTATCAAGTCCCCCCTTAACCTTCTGCGCTCCAAAGAATAAAGACCTAACTTGTTCAACCTTTCTCTGTAACTTAGTTGCTGAAACCGAGGCAACATTCTAGTAAATCTCCTCTGTACTCTCTCTATTTTGCTGACATCCTTCCTATAATTAGGCGACCAAAATTGTACACCATACTCCAGAATTGGCCTCACCAATGCCTTGTACAATTTTAACATTACATCCCAACTTCTATACTCAATGCTCTGATTTATAAAGGCCAGCACACCAAAAGCTTTCTTTACCACCCTATCTACATGAGATTCCACTTTCAGGGAACTGTGCACAGTTATTCCCACATCATCGGGGCAACTTTTTTTACACAAATGGTGGTAGGTGCATTGAACGAGCTGCTGGAGGGGATAGTTGAGGCATGTACTATCATAATGTTTAAGAGATATTTAGACAGGATATGGATATGGTAGGTTTATAGAGATACGGGCCAAATGCAGGCAAGTGGGACTAGTGTAGCTGTCGTATGTTAGTTGGTGTGAGTAAGTTGGGCTGCTATGCCTGTTTCCATGCTGTGTGACTCTATTAGGAGGAGAGTACAGAAATGTCCACACAATTCTTGCAAATGTCAATGGAGGCATCTGTTAAAAAGAAGATAAGCAGGAATTTCCTTAGTCAGAGGGTGGTGACAAAAGAGACGGACAAAAGAAATGATTCAAAGACGCCTTGAAAGCCAGCGTGAAGAAATGTGAAAACGACATCAACAATTGGGAAACCAATGCCAAGGACAGGAAACTCTGGCAAACCATCATCCGTGAAGGAACAGCGACCTTCAAAGCCAACAGATGCACAGAATTAGAAGAAAAGAGAAGGAAACAGAAAGAGAAGCAGCAACAACCAAAGCCCAATCTGCCATCTGGAATTACCTATCCTGAAGGCCGAAGAACTTTCAAAGCCAGGATTGGGCTCATCAGCCACCTGAGCGTCCATAAAAGCAACAGAACGTAGACCATAAGCCTCGACCTCAAGGGATGGCCATGACGGCAAATCTGTGGAATTCATTGCCACCGATGACTGTGGAGGCCAAGTCAATGGATATATTTAAGGTGGAGATTGATAGTGTGTGTGTCAGGGGTTATGGGGAGAAGACAGGGGAATGGGGCTGAGGAAAAGATAGATCAGCCATGATTAAATGGCAGAGCTGTTTTGATGGACCGAATAGCCTAATTCTGCTCCTATAACCTATGAACTTATGAACATCTGAACTTTATCATAATGTTGTTACTGTAGACTGTGGTGTCTTGGATTAGTTCAGTGAAGGGCAGATGAAATAGAGAAAGAAGCATTTTAAATCTTGTATTTGATTTACACATGGCACAGGTAGAATCACCTCTGGCCTCAATGAAATGTTCGTCTGGAAAAATAATTTTCACTTTACAAACTGTGAGGAAGTCAGCTCTTCTAACAATCATTTCACAAGGCTGGAGATTTGCCACCATAGACTTGGCTTCTGTTAAACATTGATTTTCTGGTCTGTAGAATCTCAGTCACATTACTAGCCCATGAAGTACAAAGTGGAAGAATGATTATCTTAACTCTGTTGTAAATGTGAAAACTAAATGGCTTGTTGAAAGCATCAAATACAGGTCAGGGACAGATTTCAGATTTGGTGATTTCTTGCAGTTTATCCAATGTTATATACCGCTAGCCAACTCACAGTGTTTGCTGCTCCACATGGTCTCATGTTGTCATGGTCGTAGAGTTATACAGCATGGAAACAGGCCCTTTGGCCCAACCCATCCATGCCGACCAAGTTGCTTAACCAAGCTAGTGCTACTTGTCTGTGCCTTTCCAATGTCTCTTGGGTATTAAGGGGTATGAGGAGAAGGCAGGAACGGGGTACTGATTTTGGATGATCAGCCATGATCATATTGAACTGGCTCGAAGGGCCGAAAGGCCTACTCCTGCACCTATTTTCTATATTTCTGTGAAACGGTTCCTCTCTATGTATCTGTCCAAGTGTCTTTTAAATGTTATTATTGTAATGGCCTCCATCACTTCCTCCTGGCAGTTCATTCCATACACACACCACCTTCCTTAAGCCCTTTAGTTACAGATTCCCCAACCTCGGTGAAAAGAAAATGCCTAAGCACCATGTCTATTCTTCTAATCTACGCCCCTCATGATTTGAGATATAAAGTGCAGCTCCCTCAAACCCCATCAACGTAGGTCTCTCGCTGTCTGGTGCTGCCTGTATGGAGATTGCATGTTCTCCCCGTGACCATATAACCATATAACAATTACAGCACGGAAACAGGCCATCTCGGCCCTACAAGTCCGTGCCGAACAATTATTTTCCCTTAGTCCCACCTGCCTTCACTCATACCATAACCCTCCATTCCCTTCTCATCCATATGCCTATCCAATTTATTTTTAAATGATACCAACGAACCTGCCTCCACCACTTCCACTGGAAGCTCATTCCACACAGCTACCACGTGTTTCCTCTTGGGAGCTCTATTTTCCACCCACGTCCTAAAGATTTGCTGGTTGTTTTCTTCAAGAGTCAAGAGTGTTTTATTATCATATGTCCCAGATAGAACAATGAAATTCTTACTTGCTGCAGCACAACAGAATATGTAAACATAGAAACATAGAAACATAGAAAATAGGTGCAGGAGTAGGCCTTTCGGCTCTTCGAGCCTGCACCACCATTCAACATCCAACTCAGTATCCTGTACCTGCCTTCTCTCCATACCCTCTGATCCCTTTAGCCACAAGGGCCACATCTAACTCCCTCTTAAATATAGCCAATGAACTGGCCTCAACTACCTTCTGTGGCAGAGAATTCCAGAGATTCACCACTCTCTGTATGAAAAATGTTTTTCTCATCTCGGTCCTAAAAGACTTCCCCCTTATCCTTAAACTGTGACCCCTTTTTCTGGACTCCCCCAACATTTGAAACAATCTTCCTGCATCTAACCTGTCCGACCCCTTAAGAATTTTGTAAGTTTCTATAAGATCCCCCCTCAATCTTCCAAATTCTAGCGAGTACATAGTACTCTGTAAACAATATGATAAACAAGAGAGAAAAAAAGTTCAGTGTGTATATATACACACACTCATACGGACACACACACACAGCTGCATAATCAAGGACGAGTCACAAACTGGCCACTCCCTCTTCTCCCCTCTCCCATCAGGCATAAGGTATAGAAGTGTGAAAACACACACCACCAGATTCAAGGACAGTTTCTTCCCAGCTGTTATCAGGCAACTGAATCATCCTACCACAACCAGAGAGCAGTCCTGAACTACTATCTTCCTCTTTCGTAACCCTTGGATGATCGGACTTTGCTGGCTTTGCCTTGCACTAAATATTATTTGCTTATCATGTATCTATACACTGTAAATCGATCAATTGTAATCATGTACTGTCTTTCTGCTGACTGGTTAGCACACGATAAAAGTTTTTCACTTCACCTCGGTACACGTGACAATAAACTAAACTGAACTAAACTATGAACTACGAACTGTCTTGGTTGCACCAGGGACTTTGGGCTTTTAGTTTGCACTGTTATTGGGGGTTTATCTACTTGAGAGCAGCAGAAGTAAAGGATTGGCACTCTTATCAGTCTGTGTTATTCTCACACTTAACTCTGCTGCTTTGCGTTTGCCAAATTTTCTCATGCATCCAGGTGTAGATACATTACATCGCATTAATATAACAGGTTCATTAAGTAGAACTAGATTCAGAAACCAAAATTAAGGTAGACACGAAATGCCGGGGTAACTCAGTGGGACAGGCAGCATCTCTGGAGCGAAGGAATGGGTGATGTTTCGTGTCGAGACCCTTCGTCAGACTTAAGATACTGGTTGGAGATTGGTTAGAGCTCCTGAATGGCACAAATGTTACTTGACCCCAGTGTGCAGGTGAATGCTACAATCTGAGGAAAGTTGAATGTGGAGAGAGAAAAAAATGGATAATGTAGGATCAGTTTAAATTGGTGATTGATGGTCAGCGTAGACTTGGTGGATCAGGCTATGTGATTCCATGACCCTGTCCTGGGATAGTTGAACGTAATCGAGATTGAGCTGTGTACCGGCATTAAATGTTTCATTAATCACAAAGAGAACTAAACTCTGCAGTCGTCAACAAAAAACGAGACATATGATTTTAAGACCAAGGTCATTGATTGATCTTCCCTGACAGTACAGATTGTGGACGTAATGGATCTGGATACCAATGCACAAAAACTTCTAAAGCAATCTAATCTCAATTGCTTCCTAAATTCCTATAGCTGCACAAATGGCTGCCTGCTGAGATCCTCTCGTTTTCCTCATCCTCTCTCTGCAAGCATTTTCTCCTGCTCTTGTAGCCACTTTTCCTTCTCCCAACCATGCTCAATGTTCAGGCAAAGGCTGCCAGAAGTCTTAGAGAAACTATTCTGTCTTAAAATCAGCTAAGTACATCCGCTGCTGTAAAATATTAAAAATTGTTTGACTGCAAAGCTACTGGATATAAACTGCCGACTAACTTCAACAGTTCAATGGTGCTTTTATCACTACATGTGCGAAGTGCAGATGCACAGTGAAAATTATTTTCTTACGAACAGTCCAGTAGAGTATTGCCATACCAAAGCACATCCCCGATTAGCAAAGTGTACAGATATTGTCTACAGACCCCGCATGCAAGAGGTGCCATGCTTCGGTGCCATTTTCAAAGTCCAGTCCACGCTCTAGTTGTTATAAACAGTGCCTATTCCAGGCATGCCCCAGACTGTCTGCTACACGTGGTTAATATTGTGGTAACCTGCTTGTATGGGAGTAACTAGAATCCTCTTGGCATGGCAACAATGAGTACATTTAATGTCAGTGGCATGGCTTTTGATGTAGTTTAAGCTATAAATTAACATCCTATATTGGGGAAAGGTTAATTTTGATGGCAACAGCAGGAACTTGCAAAGGCTGATGGTTGAGACTATATTCAGGTAAATGGGCATCTGACATGTGAGAGGCTTTTAACAGTTAGATAGGGAGAGGTCCAGAACAGCATGTTCCCATTAGACTGAGGGGCAAGGATGGTAGGAGTATGGAACCCTGGTGCATGAGGGATGCTGAGACTCTTGTTAGGAAAAGGAAGGAGTCATATGCCAGGTTTAGGCAGCTGGCAAGCAAATCTCTTGAGGAATATGAAGGATGTAGGAGTAAAAGGGAAATCAGGAGGGCAAAAGGAGGACATGAGATAGCTTTGGCAGATAAGGTAAAGGAAAATCCTAAGACATTTTAAGAACAAAAGGGTAACTCAAGAGAGAATAAGGCCCTTTAAGGATCAATGTAATTGTCCATATGTGGAGTCCCAGGAGATAGGTGAGGTCTTAAATGAAATTTCTTATCTGTATTTACTGTGGAGAAAATCATGGCAGCTAGAGAATGTAGGGAAGAGATTAGTGATGTCTTGAAAGAAATCAACGTTACAAAAGAGTAGGTTGTGGCAGTCTGAAAGCACATCAAGGTGGATAAATCTTTCGGGCCTGACCATGTGTATCTTGTGATATTGTGTGGAGGTAGGGAAGAAATGTCAGTTGATGTGGCAGAGTGTATCATTGTTCATCACAGGAGAGGTGGCTAATGTTGTACCTTTGTTTAAGAAGGAGTCTAAAGCCAAGCTAGGAAACTACAAAATGCTGGAGCAACTCAGCAGATCAGACAGCATCCTTGAAAAATGTGGATAGATGACATTTCAGGTCAGGACCCTTTTTCAGAATGGTCAGCCCTCAGTAAAGGCCTTACCTTGGTACACCTGCATCCACGCCTCAACGAGTTCTGAGCTTGTCATGATGTTGGGTTCTTCTTCTGTCACCTCTGCCTCCAGGCCCTTTTCTCTGGCAAGGAGTCCTCACTTCCCAGCAGTGACCCCTTCTCCAGCTCCAACGTACCTCCTCCTCATGGACTCCACGTGCCAGCCTTCTACCCTCTCTGGACTTTTTTTTATTTCCACCAGGCAGCACAACACCAACTGTCTTGACTTCTCCACTCTTCTTACGCATTGCAATCTCATCCTTTCTGAATGCACAGCCCTCCGCTCGATGCAAAATCAATATTAAACATTAAAGTACTGTCTGCAGTGCAGTTTTGTAGCCATAATTGTCCCTTTCAAATTTCAAAATGTAGCGATTAACAGCATGCATCTCATTTATAATCAAAATTAATTTCAAGAGTTCAAACAAACTCAATAATTAGAGAGTTAATCAAGGTAACTATGACATTAAAATATTCATTTTTTTAATAACAATTTTAACTGTTACTTTACAGAAACAGTGTTAGAAATGTTTTGGAAGAGAATTTTCACCCAGCATTATTTGGTTGTATATTGGGATTCTCTAATGATTTCCTTTCAACTCTGAATATGATTTAAAAAAAAACAATGATCACTGTCTTTGTCACCAGGTACCTAGAACAGAGAACAGTACTGCCCAGGAACAGGCCCTTCAGCCCACAATGTCCATGGCGAACATGATGTCAAGTTAAGATAATCTCCTTTTATATTTTATAGTATAGTATAGTATAGTATATCTTTATTGTCATTTTCCTGAGTACTCACATACCCAGAGGAATCAAAAAAACATTGCTCAACCAGTGTCCATTCAGTGGGCAGTAAAAAATAAATAGAAATAAAAATACATATATCATGAACAAATTAAACACTCTACTCTCTACTAAACATCAACAGGCGTTCCGATCGGCAGCGGCACGACAGTGGCTCTGCTGCAGTGTGTCCAGGTTGGTGGTTGGTGCGCGATACTTTGGCAGGGGGCAAAGTCCGTTTATCAGTCTTATAGCCTGCGGGAAGAAGCTGAGGAGCATCCTGCTGGTTTTGTAGCTAATGCTCCTGTACCTCTTCCCAGATGGCAGGATGGAGAATATGTGATGCGATGGGTGGTAGGGGTCTTTGATGATGGAGATGGCTCTGCTGATATATCTCTTCCTGTATATGTCCAGCAGGAAAGGGAGTGGAGCACCAATAATCCTGCTGGCGGTCTTCACAATCCTGTCTAGTTGGTGCCGTTTGTACGCCTTGCAGCTCCCGAACCAGGAAGTGATGCCGTAGGTTAATGTGCTCTCGATTGTCCCCCTATAAATAGTTCGTAGGTGTGTAGTGGGGAGACCTGCTTTCCGTAGTCTTCGGAGAGGGTGTAGTCGCTGCTGGGCTCTCTTGACCAGTGCTGTGGTGTTGGTCGTGGACGTCAGGTCATCTGACAGGTGGAGTCCTAGGAACTTCACGCTGCTGACCCTTTCCACATCAGCTCCATCGATGTGCAGAGGTGTATGGTGTTGTTTTCCCGCCCTCCTGAAGTCAACCACCATCTCCTTAGTTTTTCCCACGTTGAGAATGAGGTTGTGGGATTTGCACCATCCTGTGAGCAGCTCCACCTCCATCCTGTACGCCGACTCATCATTGTCACTGATGAGACCCACCACTGTTGTGTCATCAGCGAACTTGTTGATGAAGTTGTTGTTGAGTCTAGCAGTACAGTCGTGTGTAAGCAGACTAAACAGCAGGGGGCTTAGGACACAGCCTTGGGGCGAGCCAGTGCTCACGGCTATGGTTTTTGATGTCCTACAGCCCACCCTGACTGTCTGCTGCCGTTGTGATAGAAAGTTCAGGACCCAGTTACATGTGCCAGTTTTTAGTTTTAGTTTTTAGTTTTAGACATACAGTGCAGAAACAGGCCCTTTGGCCCACCAAGTCCTCACCGACCAGTGATCCCCACACACTTACACTGTCCTACACACATTAGGGACACTTTACAATTACACCAAGCCAATTAACCTACAAACCTGTATGTCTTTGGAGTGTGGGAAGAAACCGGAGCACCCGGAGAAAACCCACGCAGGTCATGGGGAGAACGTACAAACTCTATACAGACAGCCCCATACTCAGGATCAAATCTGGGTCTCTGGTGCTGTAAGGCAGCAACTCTACCACTGGGCCACCGTGCCACTACCTAAATATGATCCATATCCCTCTTCCCTGCCCAGCTAAGACCAGAATGTTTTAATTAAATGTTCTCTGAGCTGTGATCATGAAGTCAGTAAAAACGTTCTCATATTATCTCTTTGAATATGTCCTAGGCAATCACCTCGGACTATGAACATATATCATTTTCAAATTAAGGAATAAAATTATGACACGTGAACGATTTGATTTACTAACTAACTCACCTAATTAAATTATCAATCTTAGTGAAGAACATTAGTTCCGATTAAATAATTTTTCAAATTAACAAATATCATTGTCTGCATTCTGCTTCACTCAAATTGAACCATCTCCTTTTCAAATCCAGTTAATTTACAACTGTTTACATTGTAGCTCATTAAGGTGGTATCCTGCTTTTGGCAAAGTGGAGGAGACATTTCACGGAAAATGCGTTGAGGCTAGAATAGATCAGCCACGATCATGTTCAATAGTGAGTTGAAAACAAATTGTCACAGAATCTATGTATTCTTTTTCCACAGCAGAGAGACTTCAGAGGTTGACTAGCCTATTCCTGTTCTGATGTTCTTGTGTTCTGTTAATTTTCATCACTGATTCATAGTTAGAAGTTAACAGTTATGGAAAAATGTAACCAATAATTCAACCTTTTACACTGCCATTGACATTATGATTGGTTTTAAACAGCAGGATTCAATTAAGTGAGAGAAGTTAAGAACTATGGTGCAGAATAATTAGAATTGGGTGACATTCTTAATAACCATTTGCCCTTCACCAACCTAATACCAGGAAAGAGCAAGACTTGTAACAAGCAATGGAGGTGTAACCAGATTGGATTGGGTTGCGCAAAAACTAGAACAGAAACCCTGGAAATATTAAGCTGGTCAAGAATCAACTGTGGAAAGAGAAATGGTTGATCTGTCATGTTGAGGATTCTTTGTCTTTTCTTTCAACTGATGATGACTGACTCATTGAATGTGTCTAGCATTTTCTCTGTTTGTTTCAAATTTCCGGTTTTCTTTGAAACTGGGAATCTGAGACAAATTTTATTATTGTTTCTGCAAAACTATATTGGGTTTTCCTATTCATTGAACTCTGTTATTATTTGTTTATTATTTTATTTATTGAGTACTATGTTTAGAACATAAAGCATAAAACATAGAACAGTACAGCTGAATATTGTGCTTAGCTGAACTGATCTCATCTACCTGCACATGACCCATATCCCTCTATTCCCTGCACTTCCTTGTGCCTATCCAAAAGCTTCTTAAACGGCACTATCGTATCAGGCTCCATCACCACCCCTAGCAATGCGTTCCAGGTCCGCATCACCCTCCGGGTAAAAAACTTGCCACCCACATCTCCATTAGACTTTCCCCCTCTCATCTTATAGTTATGTCCTCTTTTGGACAATTCCACCCTGGAAAAAAAGGTTTTGACTATCTACCTTATCTACACCATTACAAACCTGTTGTTTTGCTGCAAGTAAGAATTTCATTGCTCCATTTTGGTACAGACGACAATAAAACACTCTTGACTTGACAAATCTGCAGATTTTTTTAAATGATTTTCACTTAGAATTGGTCGTGAAATAATTCTGCAGTTTACTAGAATGGTCTGACCCCTTGTATTTATACATGTCCTCAAAAAGGTAAGATACAGTCACATTAAAATATGTCTGTAAGAAACAAACCTTAATTGAATTTTCTGATCTTATCACAAATTTTGAGTACTTGCTATTTTACTTTGGCTATTTATTTCCCCTGAAAATAAGCCGCCATGGCAGATTAATAACCCCTTAATAAAAATGTGAAGAAGGATCCCAACCCAAAATGTCACCCGTCCTCTCCCCCCGCAGATGCTGCCTGAGCCATTGAATTACTCCAGCACTTTGCGTTTTGCTCAAGATTCCAGCACCTGCAGTTCCTTGTGTCTATCTTCATGGCATAATCTTAGAAAATATAAACTCATGCTATAGTGATGGAATTGAGTTTTTCAACTTTATGAAGCAGAGAGAGAGAGATAGTTGAAGAGATAGATAGATAATCTCTCTGCTTCATAGTTATGAAGCAGAGAGATTAGAGAGAGACAGAGAGCAAGCATAGTTACAGGCCTTGCGGCCCACCGAGTCTGCATTCACCATCGAGCACCCATTTTACACTAATCTTACCTTAATCTATTTTATTCTCCCCAGATTCCCATCAATTCACCCCAGATTCTACCATTCACCTACACACTAGATCAAAAATGTAAACTCTGACAAATTTGATATGAGGTAGCAAACCAGAGCACCCGTAGGAAACCCACGCAGTCACGAGGAGAACCTGCAAACCCACACATACAGCTCTGGAGGGCAGGGTTGTATTAAGGTCACTGGTGTTGTGCGGCAGCTGCTCACATAGCTGTGTCACTGTTATTGCAGAATACAAGAAAAACACAGCTTACTGTATTCTGAAATCTATTCCTGAGTTTTAATTGTATCATGTAGTGTTTGTGTAGTGGAGTTTGTGGTTAGGTCAATGCACCTATGTACCTGGCTTGTCTTGCCAATGTGGATAGAGGCACTTCTGGTTCTGGTTCCTCTGGTTCTCGATTAATCTACTCTGGGCAAAAGACTCTGCTTACCCGATTTATTCCTTTTATGATTTTATACACCTCTATAAGATCACCCCTCATCCTCCTGCACTCCAATGAATAGAGTCCAAGCCTGCTCAAACTCTCCCTGTAGCCCAGATCCTCGAGAACTGGTAACATCCTCGTAAATCTTCTCGGTACCCTTTCCAATTTGATAACATCGTTCCTGTAACGTGGTGCCCAGAACTGAACACTCTAAATGTGGCCTCACCAATGTTTTATATAACTGCAACATGGCCTCACAACTTCTATACTCAATACTCTGACTGATGAAAACCAATGTGCTAAAATCCTTTTTGACCACCTTATCTACCTGTGAGGCCACCTTCAAGGAACTATGTACCTAGATCACTCTGCTCTACAACACTCCCCAGAGCCCTACCATTCACTGTGTAGGTCCTGCCCATGTTAGACATCCAAAAGTTGCTAACTTTTAAAATTAAATGAAATCAAATAAGGGAAATTTCCAATAAGATCTAACAGCATCACTAATGCATTACTTGGGATATTTCATTGGTCTCTCCTACAATTTCACTTTCAGCTGAATTACTCCCGTATAATTGTAAGAAGCCTCTGATGGATACAAAATAAATTTGATTCAGTGCCGGTGTGATTGTTGCACTTCATTCTATATTTATAAACTCTTACTTTTAAGAACTTGATTAAAAAACACACTGCATGACTCTAAAGGCAACAGCTGGTTTTCAATAGTTTCCCAAGACTTTATAATTTTAATAATCAGCCGCAGAGAAATTAAAATTTCATAAAACTGTTAATCTCTGCGATTAAAATCCATTATTCAGAGTTACCAACTAGAAGTGAAGTGAACTTGCAGCAAACCCAGGAATACATTAAATGTTGAACATATCCTGCCTCCTGGTTCAAAAGTAAATCAGTGATGGAAAATGTTATGGCAATAAAAAGTTATTAATCTAAGATTAATAAATGCTGCCCTGCCCTGCTGAATATCTCCAGCAGATTCCACCTTTAAATGCATCCTTACACCAACGTCAGTGGGAGAAGAATTGCAAACAATTGAAAGGTACATTGGGCCTTTGTGTGAGAAGTATCTTCATGTAAAACCTGAATACATATTTGAGTGGGAAGAGCTTTAATACACATCAAAAAAATTGTAAACATTGAACCACGGTCTCTGAGATTGTAAGGTAGCTGAAAGATTGATGAAAGATAGTCTTCTATAGGTTTCAAAATTATGTGATTGACTTAATTTAATTTTACTTGTCTTTACCAGTGATCAGATGTCAAGTGTGTGCCACTCAGGGGTCCTCTTTGAGACTTGTTTTGAATGTTCAATTGCCAAAATGGGCAGAACTATAACAGCATCAATTGGGACATTTATTAGAAAGCAAATTGAATGTCATGGACTGAAATCTGATATAATGCTATCTATAGTGATCTAATCAAAGGTTATTTAACCTAATCCAATGTAATATCGATATACTCACATATGTTGTGCTTATTACGTTATTTTATCAGAGACCACATTATTCTTAATCTTATATTACTAAAAGTAAGATCTTGACCACTTCCTGTTTTTCTGTTTCATGATTTTAGTAAAAACGCTGCCACTTACGGCTGTGATTTTTGGCCAGCTTACTCAGAGTCCCCCTCCGCTGCGCTGGACAAGAGGATTTTTCCCATCGATGAAACATAAAAGAGTTATTAATGTTTTTAAAATGTTGACATTCTTTCTGCTGCCCCTGCTGGTGGAAGGGGGAGGGACTATAAAACCCGGAGGTGTTGTGGCTCAGTCAGTCTCTGCAAGATGGGGGAAGTGAGAGGGTTACGTCTCTCAGTCTGAGCTGTGAATAACACTGAACACATGTCCACTAAACTGTGAGTGTGGTTGTACTGACCTTGGGTGCCCTTAATGTGGTTTGAAATGAAAATGTGGTTGGTTTGAAGTAAAAACGCTGCAAATGGTTGGGTGGGATTTTGGCTTGATGTAAAAGCACTGCAAATGGTTGGGTGGGTTTTGTTTTGAAGTAAAAATACTGCAAATGGTTGGTTGGGGTTTTGGCTTGAAGTAAAAACACTGCAAATGGTTGGTTGGGGGTTTGGGTTGAAGTAAAAGCACTGCAAATGGTTGGTTGTCTAAACTTGACAACTTCCTATTTGCACTGTCTATTGATTTTAGATAAAATGCTACAACTTACAGCTGTGATTTTTGGCCATCTTACTCAGTCCCCCTCCGCTCATCAGGTGCAGAGGATTCTTCCCATCAATGAAAAATGAAAGTGTTATTAGTGTTTAAAAAATGTTAAGAACCTCTCTCCTGTCAATCACGCCAGGAAGCCCACACCTTTTCTGGTGTGAGGGGGGAGGGATTATAAAACCCGGAAGTGTGGGTGTGGCTCAGGTGTGGGTGTGAGGTGGAATATTGCGTTGGGGGACCAGCCCTCCCATGTGAACATGGGACCCAACGGGTCCCACTTAGTCTAGTTGATAATATGATTTTCAACTACTGGAATTCCAAGCCTGCATGCCAAAATTATGGATCCTGCTCTCAACATGCATCATCACACTCAATAAAGTTAAGCAATTAATTTCTTACGCACTAGGAATAGCTCTTTCTAAGTAAGGATCTGCACAGTTGTACAGTTGTGATCTGAGAAAACAGATTAGACCCCACGTGACTGCTTTGAGTCGGGTGGACTAGCCCATATTGAAGAGCTATGTGGCCAATCTAAATGCCACTGGTGTTACAGACTTCACCAGTAAGCGCGTTGAGTACTGTGTACGAAACAAATCAGTCCTAGTGGTCTCCAAACAGAAACCATGGATGAACCATGAGGTCATCTCACAAGTGAAGTCCAAGTCTATGGCATTGAAGTTTAATGGTCCCAACCAGTCCAGGAAATGTAGGTACAAAAAAGGTATTTTTGCGTAATTGGGTATTTTTAAGGAGGAGGAGATTGACAGATTCTTAATCAATAAGGGTATCATGAGTTATGGGGAGAAGGCAGGAGAACGGGGTTGAGAGGGAAAGATAGATCAGCCATGATTGAATGGTGGAGAAGACTCAAAGTGCCGAATGACCTACTTCTGCTCCAATGACATGACATTATGAACTTATAAACCCATTAGAGACACCAAGAGACAATTCCAGGCCAAGCTGGAGTCCCAGAATAATCCCATTATGATTGTGGGTAATAAAGCGAATTTGGCCGGTATCGCTGGTAAAAATGCATCACTCCATTATAAGCTCAAAATGTTCATAAGTTCATGTGTCGACTGGGCTTGTATTCACTGGAATTTACAACGATGAGAGGGGATCTTATAGAAACATACAAAAGTCTTAACGGATTGGACAGGCTAGATGCAGGAAAAATGTTCCCAATGTTGGGGGAGTCCAGAACCAGGGGTCATAGTTTTGAATAAGGGGTGGGCCATTTGGAACTGAGGTGAGAAAAAACCCAGAGAGTTGTGAATCTGTAGAATTCTCTGCCATACAAGGCAGTGGAGGCCAATTCACTGGATGTTTTCAAGAGAGAGTTAGATTTAGCTCTTAGGGCTAAGGGATATGGAGAAAATGCAAGAACGGGGTACTGATTTTAGATGATCAGCCATGATCATATTGAATGGCGGTGCTGGATCGAATGGCTGGTGCTGGTCCTCCTGCACCTATTTTTCTATGTTTCTATGCTTCTATACGTTTATAAATGATCGGAGCAGAATTCGTCCATTCAGCCCACCAAGTCTACTCCGCCATTCAAACATGATTGATTTATCTTTCCCTCTTAACCCCATTCTCCTGCGTCTCCCCATAGCCCCTGACACCCATACTAATCAAGAATCAATCTATCTCTGCCTTAATATCTATTGATTTGGCCTCCACAGCCATCTGTGGCAATGAATTCCACGATGTTCTATGCCTGCTTAGTGCAATGAATACACCTGCCCCGACAGCCCTGGGTGCATCTATTCCCATGTTCACCATTACAGATGTCAAATCAGCCTTCCTGAGCAGAACCCATAGAAAGCAATTAGACCAGATGGAGTCCCCAGTCATGTCCTCAGAAGCTGTGCAGATTGGCTAGCAGTAGTGTTTGTGGACATCCTTAACCTCTTGCAATAACGTACTGAGTTACCCACCTGGTTAAGAAGATTACTATCACCCCATCATGAATGGTTCGATGGGCTGGTTATGGTGCACACCAACTCCATTCTTTGAAGACAGCCTAGATCCCCTGCATTTTGCCAATGACTGCAACAAGTCCTTGGCAGATGTCACCTCCCTGGCCCAACACCTATCACTGGAACATCTGGATAACCATAATTCCAACCCCAAACTTATCTCCAAACTCCAGAACCCCTGTCTCACAACCTCCTCTGCAACTGGACCCTGACCCATAGACAGCAATCAATAAGAAAAGACCACAAAACATTGTCCACAATAATTCTCAACATTGGTGCCCCGCAAGGCTGCTAAGTGTGTGCGAGCCGGGGTTGGTGTGGGCAGCTGCAGCTGTAAGCAGCAGGAGCCTGATCTACTGTTGTACTGTTCTATGTTCTATTGAAGCATCAGCATTATCAAACACTGTTCAAACATTCTCTCTTCTTCCCTCTCCCATCAGGCAGAAGATACAAAAACTGCTTGTACCACAGATTCAACAACTGCCTCTCTCCCACATGTGCTGAGGTTGTATTCCCAATCTTTCAATCTATCTTGTTGCAGCCCATGCACCCTCTTTTAACCACATTTTCTCTGCAGCTGCAGCACTACATTATGCACTTTTTTTTCTTTTGCAGTGCCTGTTGTACTCATGTACACTATGATAACACTCACATATTTCATGATATGCCTGGATATCTTGCATAACAAAGGTTTTCATTGTATCTTTGTGCATGTGACAATAATAAACCAACATCAATTACAACATCAATTACAATACCAGGCATTTAATCTTTAAATGTTCACTGGACTGATTTTTTGTATAATAGGACTCCCATATGAGAACAGATAAGTTCAACTAAGTTTGTATTCATCATAGTGAAGAGGAATTGGTTGACTCTGTGGCTAAAGACAGTGATCCCATGACAATGCTCAGTATCAACAACACCAAAATTGCCACCAAGATAGATACAGGGGCCAGATGTAATGTAATCTCACTGGCAGATCTCAAAATAATTCACAACAATGAAACTGTTCTGAAAACAAACTCGAAGTTACACCCATTTGGTGGGGGGGAATTGCAATCGGTGGGTGCGGTTACACTACAATGCCATCTAGCGTCTCAAGTTTACAACTTGGAATTTGTTATCGTTAAAGAGAAATGCCCCTCCTTCTGGGCAATGAGGCATGCTGTAACATGAACCTAGTATTCTTCGGCAAAACTGTGTATCAGCTGTCAACCTCTCAGAATCCTACCCAACAACTGTTATAGTTCAGAGTTTGTTTGATGGCGAGTTTAATAGCCTGATGGCTGTGGGGAAGAAGCTGTTCCTGAACCTGGATGTACCAGATTTCAAGCTCCTGTACCTTCTACCTGATGGCAGAAGAGAGATGAGTGTGTGGCCAGGATGGTGTGGGTCCTTGATAATGTTGGCCTTTTTGAGGCAGTGACTGCGATAGATCCCTTCGATGGTGGGGAGGTCAGAGCCGATGATGGACTGGGCAGTAGTCACAACTTTCTGCATTCCATTCCGCTCCTGGACGCTCAAGTTGCCGAACCAAGCCGAATAATTGCATCCTCATCACAGTTCACACTGCCACCCAGCTTTGTGTCATCTGCAAATTTGCCAATGTTACTTTTAATCCCTTCATCTAAATCATTAATGCATATTGTAAATAGCTGCGGTCCCAGCACCGAGCCTTGCGGTACTCCACTAGTCACAAGGTTAGATCGCATGGGATTCAAGGAGAGATAACTGAATGGATAGCAAATTGGCTACATGGAAGGAAGTAGCGGGTGATGGTGGAAGGTTGCTTCTCGGACAGGAGGCCTGTGACTAGTCGTGTGCCTCAGGGTTCGGTGCTGGGCCCGTTACTGTTTCCCAGCTACTTCAATGATTTGGATGAGAACATAAAAGGCAAGATTAGGAAGTTTGCTGATGATACAAAAGTGAGTGGTTTTGCAGATAGTGAAGATGGTTGTGAACGACTGCAGCAGGATCTGGATCGATTGGCCAGGTGGGCTGAGGAATGGTTGATGGAATTTAATACAGAGAAGTGTGAGTTGTTGCATTTTGGGAAGTCTAACAAGGGCAGGACCTACCAGTAAATGGTAGGCCTCTGGGGAGTGTTGTAGAGCAGAGAGATCTAAGAGTACAGGTGCATGTTTCCGTGAAGGTCGAATCGCAGGTAGACAAGGTGGTCAAAAAGGCTTTTGGCACATTGGCCTCCATCAGTCAGATTATTGAGTATAGAAGTAGGGAGGTTATGTTGCAGTTGTATAAGACGTTGGTGAGACCGCTTTTAGAATATTGTGTTCAGTTCTGGGCACCACGTTATAGGTAAGATATTGTCAAGCTTGAAAGGGCTCAGAAATCTTCTTCTTATTGAGTCCACACACAAGATTAGAAGCTGTTCAGCCAGAGCATC
Source organism: Amblyraja radiata (assembly GCF_010909765.2). Taxonomy (NCBI): domain Eukaryota; kingdom Metazoa; phylum Chordata; class Chondrichthyes; order Rajiformes; family Rajidae; genus Amblyraja; species Amblyraja radiata. Next base: position 72,010,611 of record NC_045964.1, read on the forward strand.
TGCATAAAATGGTGACTGTCTTGCGCTTTATGTGCGTGGTGGTGAAAATTGGTGAAAACAGGGCCGCGATGTGAACACTCTTTCCTTGACCCTGGTTCAGAAATGATTTACGAGGATGTTGCCAGGACTAGAAGGTGTGAGCTATAGGGAGAGGTTGAGTAGGCTGGGTCTCTATTCCATGGAGAGCAGGAGGATGAGGGGTTATCTTATAGATGTGCACATAATCATGAGCGGAATAGATCGGGTTGATGTACAGAGTCTCTTGCCCAGAGTAGGGGAATCGAGGACCAGAGGACATACAGTAGGTTCAAGGTGAAGGGAAAAAGATTTAATAGGAATCTGAGGGGTAACTTTTTCACACAGGGTGGTGGGTGTATGGAACAAGTTGCCAGAGGAGGTAGTTGAGGCTGAGACTATCCCATTGTTTCAGAAACAGTTAGACAGATACATGGATAGGACATGTTTGGAGGGATATGGACCAAATGCAGGCAAGTGGGACTAGTGTAGCTGGGACATTGTTGGCCAGTGTGGGCAAGTTGGGCCGAAGGGCCTGTTTCCACACTGTATCACTATATGGCTCTATGACTCTAAGTAACATCCTTAAGGAATTTACCTAACTACTAAACTACTATATACTACTGAATAAGCAATATTTAAATGAAAGGTATGTATGCAAACTAGATCGAGCCCAAGAGTGTACATGGAACCTTTGCTTTAACAAAACCTGTTTATCAAACGGTCATTCTTCAAATCCAGATTCATTTATTATTCTCATCTAGTTTCATGTATCAGTATTTGGTAACTTTGGTGAACATGCCTTTATTCATTGGACGGGTGCTCAATCTGCTCTGAGACATTACAGTGATATTGAAACATACTTTGTTCAGTCAACAAAGCACAATGACTCAGCGAACCAAGAAATAGAAAAAAAAACCCTCATGAAGGAAAAAGTGGATTCACCAAAGCAAGAAATAGGAAACAGGCCTCTGGATAATCAAATGCACATTTACTAAATTTCCCTGAAAATATAATAATTACCAAGGTAATTACATTTAATAGCTTTTTATCAAAACAGTAATTAAAGAGGTGAGTTGTTTTCCTTGTACTAAATATCTAAGAGTGGGGAACACTGAATTTCAATAGCGTTCACTCCACTGGGCTTCAGCCACAGTGAAATGAGACAAAGTTCTTTTCATTGAAACACAACACTATGCAGGGACCATAGTCAAGTAATGAAAGCCATTAGATAGCATTGTTACAAAGCCTTACATCAGCGGTGCTACAGATCTGCCACTGCCTGTGCGTGCGATTCCGGAGGCTTTGGGGGGGGGGGCAGGATTAAAATGCAGGTTTGTGTTGGTTGTCGGAGAGGGATTTCCTCGTGCTGCTTGCTGATGAAGAAAAATCGTTCGGGCTTCCGTTCCCGGTTTGTTTTGTTTTTAATTTGCTAGACGATTTAATCGCTGGATTGAAGTTAAAAGTGACTTCTAACGCCTTCAATGCCTTCAACATCATGAATCGCAATATCAGGACAAAGCAAAAGGTATGTTGTTTGTTTAACACATTATCTTGCTTTTTGGTATGGCTTCATTTTAATCTTAGGATGCAAAAAAATGTTATTTAGGCCCCATACGAATCGGCCGTGTCTTGCCTGCTGATATGGGCTTAAAATTTATGGCAACGGCAACATTCCAATCGATCACAATCCAGAGAAATCCACTCTCAAGATAATCAAATTCATTATATTTTTGCACAATCATGTCATAAGAACATCTATATTTTGTGTTATTCTCTATCCATGATCAATATTTTCATACTAAATATCCACAGGACAGTTTTAGTCAGATGTATTGTGCAAAACATAATGATTTTGATTATCTTGAGAGTGGATGTTTCTGGATTAATTCATGGGAATTCCTTACATTTGGCATATAAATTCATGACAAAGTGAGATTTAAAAATCATGTAATATTGTGAATTCTTGTGTGAATGAGATCAGTTTGTTATTTGTTATTTGGATATTTAGGCTATTTAAAAATGTTAGACTTTTCTTAAGAAATGGATAGATGTTTAGATCCAGTAATTGAATTTCGATTAATTTAATTGATTAGATGAATTTAATTGATTTGATGAAACTGATGAATATGAATTTTTTGTTGGGTATTTACTATTTGTTTTAGCGTTTAACTTTATCATTTCTACCTTTTTTTTCTAAAACTGCAAATAATAACTTGTTTCTGTTAATGCTGTTCGGTGTTTTTTTTTCTTTACATTTTAAACAGATGTCTCCGAAGAAGAAATGCAAAATTGTCAATCCAAATGCCCAGCAAAAGAGACTGATTTAGACAGCATTCACAGAGATTATCCGAATTTGGACAACTCCAAATGTGATGATCTACAGGACATTCTTAATGGGAAAGTAGTGGGCAGAAAGGCATGTCATGTGTGGTTTGAAGAGCAAACACTTGTAGTTTACAATGCCAAAATTGAAAAGTTGAGGAAAAACAAGGTGTACAGAGTTACTTATTGGTTACAATCTGAGGAGTTGATGATGCTACTGATTATGATATGCCAATGTAGCAACTAGCAACTGATCTTCTCCATAAAGACTTGGTCTTTTGCTAGAAATTGTAATTTATTTACCTGTCTGTTACGGATTTACAGCATATTATACAATAATATTAAAGTTCTGATCTTGAGAATATCACATTTTTGAATTTTCGAGGCAGTCTGGGTGGTTATTACTATTTCCATCACAACGGTCAATTTTGTAATTAGCTACAATTAGGTAACTAACTAATTATATGCTTTAATTTCAGGTCATCCAAGTAAGATGTTTCATATTTGTCTCAGGATGTTTCAATCTATAATAACTGAAAATTTCATTCAGTTCTCTTTACTTTTAAGAAAGTTATGGGCTTTTGACTGTCCTCGATCACAGCTTTTGTGTTAAGTCAATGGAAAAGCAATAGGGAACAAGATGCTAATTTCCGAGTATGAAAATGACCATAACTTTTCTTAAATACTGAAGATATGAAAGTGAATTAGGTATCAAATTAAAGTTATTTTTATGCTTTATCTGATGGGATAAATTACAGGCTTGATTTTTAAAATCTCAAAATGTTGTAGCCACTCAGGCCTGGTGGGCTGGCAGCTCAGTCACTCAGGGCTGGTGGGCTGGCAGCTCAGAAACTGCCAGAAATTCTGCCCAAAACAGATGAGAGACTCTGTGAGAGGGAAGGGGGGAGGGTGGAGAATCAATTTTAGACATTTTTCATCTTCGTCTGCAGATCACAGCAATGAAGGAGGAAAGCCTATCCTGGCCTGGATCTCACAGGGAGCCAATGAAGGGAGGGAGAAACATACTTGGGTCAGGTTTAATACTTGCAGGGGGAATACTTAATGATGGGCAGAAGGGACTCCTCCTGGGCTAGTACAGGCCTGATGGGCCGAAGGGGCTCTTTAAAAAAGAAATCTGAGTGAAATCTCAGTGAAAGGCACTTTTTCTGGACTTTTCCTGGCCTGGCACGAGACCTTTTGGCCAAAATGCTCCTCCTGGGCTAATATGGGTTTTTTTTTTTTGGGGTGGGGGGGGGGGGTTTGGACAAAAGGGACTGGTTTCTCGGCTAATAGGGGCCCTGTGGGCCGAAATTAGTGGTTTCAGGCAGGCCAAACAACTCATTTCATTTCAATTTCAAGCACAGGGCAGGCCAAACAACTCATATCAGTTTATTTCCATTTCCGTTGCAGTTTCAAGCACAGGGCAGGCCAAACAACTCATATCAGTTTATTTCCATTTCCGTTGCAGTTTCAAGCACAGGGCAGGCCAAACAACTATTGCATTTTCATTTCATTTCCATTTCCATTGCAGTTTCAAGCACAGGGCAGACCAAACAACTCATTTCATTTTCATTAAGGTCTAACAATTCATTTATTGCAAGTACATTGCAGACTCATTGTTCCGTTGATTCACAGCTTAGAATTATAGCTGTAGATCTCCCTCGCGATCTTCCAGCGTGACTGATTCACATCCAGGCATCCGGGGTTTTATAGTCCTGCCCCCCCCCCCCCCCCCCCACGGAAGTGGCATTACCTTTATCGTGGTGATTGACAGGCGAGAGGGCCAATCAGCTGATCTCAAGATTATTTAAACACTCATACCTTTTTTATTTTTCATCGATCGGAAAAATCCTCGGGGCTGCCTCAGCGGAGGAAGACTGTGAGTAAGATGGCTAAAAATCATTTTTGTTTTCGATCCATGTACTGATCCAAATGCTTTTTAAACATTGTAATTGTATCTGGCTCCACTACCTCCCTTGACAGCTGACAGGCCGGCAGTCGACAAAGGGGCCGCCGATCGAGGGTGGACTGTAGGAGAGTACCAGAGGCCGGACAGGAAAGAATGGAGTAACTGGGCTTGTATACACTGGACTTTGGAAGGATGAGAGGGGATCTTATTGAAACATAGAAGATTATTAATGGAGTTGGACACGCTAGAGGCAGGAATCATGTTCCAGATGTTGGGGGTCCAGAACCGGATGCCATGGTTTACCAATTAGAGTAGGCCATTTAGAATGGAGATGAGGAAAAACTTTTTCACCCAGAGAGTTGTGAATCAGTGGAATTCTCTGCCTCAGTAGGCAATGGAGGCCAATTCTCTGGATGCTTTCAAGAAAGAGTTAGATAGAATTCTCAAAGATAGCGGAGTCAAGGGATATGGGGAGAAGGCAGGAACTGGGTACTGATTGTGGGTGATCAGCCATGATCACAGAGAATGGTGGTGCTGGCTCGAAAGGCCGAATGGCCTACTCCTGCACATTGTCTATTGTCTATTAGGCTGCATGGGTGACCAATGCACAGCCGAGAACAAAAGGGGACCCAGCATTGGGGTTCTGCCAGGAACAAAGGGGGACCTGGTATGTGGGGGGGGGGGGGGGGTGGGGAGAACAAAGTGTGACCATTGGGGACTAAATGAAATACTTTGTAACTTTGTCTGCGCCCTCTATGTGGTGACTCTTTGCATACCTTGGGTATGCAATAACAAAGTACCTCACTGTGACAAGTCACATGACAATAAAGTAGAGATTCATTCATTCATTCATTCATTCATTCATTCATTCATTCATTTATTGAATCATTCATTCCAAATATTCACCATCCTCTGTGTGAAATGATTACCTCTCAGATCTCCCCTCTCATCTGAGACTTGCTCCTTCTAGTTCTTGACTGCCTGTTCTGAGAAAAAAAATCGATCCTTTCCGTTTATGATACTCATAAATGTGCAGCTCCCTATAAGAGCTCAGCCTCCTGTGTTGCAGTGAGAATAATAAACCCCACCCATCAAGTCACTCCTTATAACTCTAGACCTCCAGTCCATCAATATCGTGGTGAATCTCGTCTGCACTTTCTCTACAGCTTTTCGTGGCACCTTCCATAGTTTAGTTTAGTTTAGATTAATTTAGTTTAGAGATACAGCGTGGAAACAGGCCCTTCAACCCACCGGGTTCGTGCCAACCAGCGATGCCCGCATATTAACACTATTCTACACCCACTAGGGACATTTTTTACATTTACCAAGCCAATTAACCTACAAACCTGTACGTCTTTGGAGTGTGGGAAGAAACCGAAAATCTCGGAGAAAACCCACGCAGGTTACGGGGAGAAAGTTCAGAAAGTACCCATAGTTGGGATAGAACCCCAGTCTCTGGTGCTGCATTTGCTGTAAGGCAGCAACTCTACGCCACTGCGCCACTGTGACCGCTTACACATCCTTCCTGCAGTGTGCAGTCAGATCTGCACACAATTCTGTAATCGATGTTTCGTACATCTTCAACATGATGTCCCAAATATTATACTCAATGTTTCAGCCTATGAAGGCAAGCATATCAAATGTCTTTTCATTACCCTGTTCACCAGTGTAATCACTTTCAGGGAGCTGTGGACTTGCATCCCAAAGATTTTCTATATATGAATGGTTTTGAGGTACCTTCCATTCACTACAATATCCCAACAGAATTTTACCTCCCAAAGTGAATTACCTCATGCTTGTCTGGATTAAATTCCATCTGCCACAGCACTGCCCAATTTTCCATCTAATCTATGTCCCTCTGTGACTTTAGATAGCTTTCTTCATTATCTGTGGCTCTGCCCATTTTTGTGTCATCTCCAAATTAACTAATCATAACCCCTATATTCCCATCCAATTCACTGATCTATATATAAAACCACAACAAAAGTACCAGCAGTGATCACTATGGTACACCAATTGTTACAGAGTTCCAGCCAGAAAAACTCCCAACCAGCACTACATTCTGCCAATTTTGGATCCAGTTCAACAACAAGCTTCGGATTCCTTACACCTTCACCCTCTTGACCAATTTATTCTGCAGGACATTGCCCATATGGACAAGCATCTCCCACCCAGCCTTCATCAATCCCCTTGGTTACCTCTTCAAAAACTCAATCAGATTTGTGAGACGTAATCCCCCCTGAACAAAAGCATGCTGATATCTCCAAATCAGTCCCTGTCTCTGTGAGTGAAAATAAATCACCTCCCTTAAAATCCTCTTCAACAAATGATGAAATAATGGGTCGACTGGGCTTAGATTCACTGGAATATAGGATGAGAGGGGATCTTATAGAGACATGTAAAATTCTTAAAGGATTGGACAGGCTAGATGCAGGAAAAATGTTCCCGATGTTGGGGGAGTCCAGAACCAGGGGTCATAGTTTAAGAATAAGGGGTAGGCCATTTAGGACAGAGATGAGGGGGAAAAAATCACCCAAAGAGTTGTGAATCTGTGGAATTCCCTGCCATTCAAGGCAGTGGAGGCCAATTCACTGGAAGTTTTCAAGAGAGAGATTTTGCTCTTAGGGCTAGAGGAATCAAGGGATAGGGGGAAAAAGCAGGAACGGGGTACTGATTTTAGATGATCAGCCATGATCATATTGTATGGCGGTGCTGGCTCGAAGGGCCGAATGGCCAACACCTGCGCCTATTTTTCTAGGTTTCTAACTTGCTGTGTAGACGTGCTATCTTATTGCATCAGAGATGCCAAGTTCTTTTTCACAAAATAGTTCAGAAGACTTTTAGATATTAAGGGAATCGGGTGATATAGGATTAGTGCAGGAAATTGGTGCAGAGATTAAAAAATGAGATGTGAGTTTATTTAGCGGTGAAGCAGGCACAAGGGGACAAAGGCCTCACTTTTGTTTCCATTTCTTAATATGTTCTTACGCAAGCCTTAACTTTCCTCCCATAAGATGAAACCCAATACACCATCCAATGCTCAAACTGAAGTTCATGAAAGTTTAATAAAGGCATATCATTACCTCTTTTATTCTACAACTCTTGAGATAAAACATTGAATTCTATGAGTTTGTTTACTGTTATATCACCAGGAGGCGATGCTTTTAATGTGCTGTGAAGCTGAACATTCAAGTCCCCCTGCTCTTCTGAAGTACAGAACCTACTTCCCATTCAAAGTATAATTACTGCTGTTATTTTTATCCCAAAATGTATCATGTCACGGTTAATGACTGAATTCCTGGATGCTAACAATGAATTTTATTAATTGCTTAGTGAGTTCAAAATGAAGATGAAGATCAAGGGCGTTTAATTGTCATAAGCGCCCAGAACAATGAAGTTCTTACTTGCTGCAGCTTCACAAGCACACTTATGCAAAAACCACAACAAATTAAAATGTAATAATAAACAATATAATAATCAATAATGCTCGGTAATCAGACCATCAGAGTGAAATCCAAACTAGGTGGTGGAAGCACCAACAATAACCATAGTAGGTCATTGCTGAATTAGGGTTGTGATTAGTGTTGTGCACTATGGTCGCTGTGAAGAAGCTATTCGTGAACATGGAGGTCATTTGTTCTCAGACTCCTGTAACTTCTTCCCGATGGTGGCAGCAAGATGAGAGCATTGCCACGGTTGTGTGGGCCTTTAATGACATTAGCTTCCATTTTGATCAGCCCCTCCTGCAGATCCCTTTGACGGTGGGGAGATCAATAACCAAGATGGAACAAGCAAACGGCCACAACTCACTACAGCTTCCTTTGTTCCTGGGCTTGCTGTGGTGCAATCAGTCAGTAAGCTCAGTATTGAACACACAAAGAAGTTCTATAAAGTATTTGGCGACATACAGAATCTCCTCAATCTTCTGAGAAAATAGAAGTGTTGATGAGCTTTCTTTGTGATTGAAAGCCTTGTGCTTTCTAGAGGCTGCTGCCTTTCTCCACCACTGTTCTGTCAATGGAGATATGTTCAAGAATCCCTGGCATTCCCTCTGAGGGTCAATAATAGTTTCTTAGTCCTGCTAAAGGGGCTGTCCCATTGCGGTGACCTAATTGGCGAGTTTAGAAGAGTTTAAGAGAGTTTAAAAAAGTGTCATGTTGAAGACCTCCTTAGACTATGTAGAAGACCTCCTTCGACCTTCTTCGACTATGTTGAAGACTATCTACGACTACCTTGAGTGTCCTTGAGACTCATGAAAGGCGCCCATAAATAAAATTTATTATTATTATTATTACCTTCCACTACCCTCGATTACCTTCGACTACCCTCGATTACCTACGACTAACATGCCGACCTACTACGACCTACTTCGACTCAACCTACGAGTAAAAAAAATATCGATTTTTTCCATGGCGACCTTTTTTTGCTCGCGGGCATTTTTCAGCATGTTGAAAAATACGCCGCGACCTAGCTGAGTTTGAGGGGACTACTCTTGAGCATGAAGTAGAGTTACAAAGACCTCCTAGGACCTCGTGTCGACCATGCTGCGAGTTTGAGTCGAGAGCAAACTCTTTATTTATTCGTTTATTCTGACTCATCATTACCAATTGTTCGTCCAACTATGTCAGCAATATCTGCATCTTTAAAGTTGGCACTGAAGCTGTGTTTGCGCAGGGGATTGAACACGCAGCCTTGGGGTTCTGGACCATTTTGTACTGCACTAAAACATCAATCCATGTACTGTAAAGGCTAAGGGCTTTACCTTGCACTAAACGTTATTCCTTTATCATGTATCTATACACTGTAAACGGCTCGATTGGGATCATGTATTTCCACTGACTCGTTAGCATGCAACAAAAGCTTTTCACTGTACCTCAGTACACGTGACAATAAACTAAAATGAACTAAATTGAGCCACCTCAGCAAATCAATATCAGGCCAATAAAATACAATATTTAGATGTTAACTCACTCAATTTAGTTCAGTATTGTTTAGTGTCAAGTGTATTGAGGTACAGTGAAAAGTGGGTAATTCACTATAATTTCTGGAATTACTTATTTGACACCATTATGGGTTTTATTACTGTAGCCCAAAAAACCAAAGTGCAAGAAAATCGTCCTCATCTCTGAGGGACTGGCTCAGAACAAGTTTGTCCCTAATTCCAGTGTAATGATTACTTACACATCTCCATGATAGTGGACTGGACTGGACTTGGAAGAGTGAGCACTATTCATTCCATGTCCACCAATGCATGGCTGGCCTACAGGTGGTGAAAAACTACTCAACATTCCTGGCAAGCTGTTCTGATGGATGATTGTTTACTCTATTCCCCTCTTAACAGATACTGCCTCACCTGTTCAACTTCTCCAGCACCTTGTGTAGAAAGGAACTGCAGACGCTGGTTTATTCCAAAGATAGACACAAAGTGCTGGAGTAGCTCAACAGGACAGGCAGCATCCCTGGATAAAAAGGATGGTTGACGTTTCGGGTTGGGACCCTTCTTCAGTCTGAAAGTAGAAGGGAGGAAACTGGAGATAAGAAAAGGCCAGAACAAGGCAGGGTCAGCAATCCTGATGGCCAAAGAGAGGGGGAGCCCACAATGTCCCATTGTTGACTGGGGAAGAAGTGATAATGCAGGAATACAAGGATGTGACACCCCAGCTCCCTTTGTTATCACCTCTTCTCCCGCCCATTGTTCACATCCTTGTATCCCTCCAACATCTTGTGTTTACTTCCTGACAAACCTTAGGCTTCCCCGTGGACACATTTCTATGAAGCTAATTGTCTTTTTATTCCTCCCAACTGCTTGGTTTAAGTCCTTTACTATAAATTGAGATCCATTACCTGATCTCTAGGCAACAATTTCAAACCTGTTCCCCAACTCAAGTGGCACCCATTTGCAATTATCTTCTGTTTCAATTATAATTCACTTTGTTCCTTCAGCACACTCTCACACTTTCATCAGAATAGTTTGTCTAGAATATTGGGCGGTGTGAAGGATTGGATTCAGTAGTTATGTAAACCATGATTTGACCTTAGTTCTTTTGTTCAAAGCCTCTTGACAGAATTCCTCTTCAGAAAAAAAAGCCTAGCTATTTTCCATCCTTTTTATAGAATAATATCTGTTTAACAGGGAAGAATCTATTCAATTTGTGATGCAGGAACAGCTTCTTCCCCTCCGCTACCAGGCTTCTGAATGGTCCTTCCATAAGCTAGGGTACTGCTTGCTTTATCTCCACTCCATTGAGCACATTGAACTTAGTTTAGTTTAGTGTCACAACTTCTGAGATACAGTGAAAAGTTTATTTTCCATGCTTTCCCATAGTGGAAAGACTATACATGTTTGCAATCAAGCTGTCCACAATGAACCAATGTCCACTACGGAACTAATGCGCTGCAATGCTGAGAACTATATTCTTGTACACTTGTACATTCCCTTTTGCTCTATGTATTGTACTTGAGTTTGAACTGATTGTATCAATGTATGGCATACCTGATCTGTTTAAAAAGCTTTTCACTGTACCTCGGCGCATGAGACAATAATAAACCTAAAACTCATATTCATTGCCACAATCTGCTTAAGATAGGTAACACTTTCTGAGCAAAAACTGATCATGGAGGGCTGCCAAATGTTCAGAACTTACTGTGAAATCAATAGTGATCCTTGGGCTAATTTCTACTGTCAAGCCTTGAAATTGCCATGCTGATGGACACAGCTTCTTTGATGATTGTTGTCCGTACCTTCCCTGACTGAGTGAAAACATAGATATTAGTTATCCATTAAAGAGGATAAAAACGTCAGCAAATATACTTTGTTGTCACAAATGAAAGTATCAAATTCACATGTTCAACGTGCTTTAAGTTTGTTCCAAAATTTTCATCATTGTAAATGGCATGACTTAGTTGCTATAGTATAATTTTCCACAATTTAATTCAGCATTGTGTAAAAAAAACATTAAAAAGAATGAGTCAGTGCAGACCCTCAAGAGCTTTTGTCAGAGAACAGATTAGACATTTTGGCTCCATCGTTAGGAGAAAGGTGAGCTCTTGAGATGTTACTTAAAGCCAGGGAACACAAGGATAAATGCAAGTATGAAAATATTGCATTAATGTTCATCGGTTGATAAACCACAATGATGTCTAAATATTCAGAAGCATCATGATCCTGTTCATAGACACAAAATGCCAGAGTAACTCAGCGGGTCAGATGGCATCTCTGGAAAAAAGGAATAGGTGACATTTCCAGTTGAAATCCTTCGTCAGAAAAGAAACGTCACCTATTCCCTTCTCCAGAGATGCTGCCTGAACTGCTGAGTTACTCCAGCATTATGTGTTTATCTTTGGTGTAAACCAGCATCTACAGTTCCTTCCTACACATGATCCTGTTCATCCCTGGGAATAAAGGGGATGTGTGTGAATGTGTGTGAGTGATTGGTGGTGGTCGGAGGGGCCGTAGGCGCAGATTGGCAGCCACGCTTCCGTCAGTCTGCCCCAGGGCAGCTGTGGCTACAGAAGTAGCTTACCACCACCGAGTGTGACTGAGGAGTGAATGAATAATGCGATGTAAAGCGCCTTGAGTATTAGAAAGGCGCTATATAAATCCCATCCATTATTATTATTATTCTGGTTGGCTACCGATAACTAGTGGTGTTCTGCAGTGGTTGGTGTTGGGTTCGCTACTTTTCACATCATGTCAATGATCTGGATGATGGTATTAATGGCTTTGTGGTCAAGTTTGTGGTTGATACGAAAATGGGTGGAGAGGCAAGTAATGTTGTGGAAGCAGGGAGTCTGCGGAAGTACTTGAACAGGTAGGGAGAGTGGGGAAAGAAGTGGCAAATAGAATACTGTGTAGCAAAGTGTATAGTCGTACAATTTGGCATAAGGAATAGAGGCATAGACTATTTTCTAAATGGGGAGAGTATTCAGAAATCGCATGGTCTTGGGAGTGGTGCAGGATTCCCAAAAAGTTAATTTGCAGGTCGAGTTGGTTGTAAGGAAGGCAAATGCAATGTTTCCATTCATTTCGAGAGGACTAGTGTACAAAAACAAGGAACCGTCAGCAAGGAAGCACCTCTACTGCTCTAGGGCTGCTCTACTCATGCCTTACTCACGACTGTGAGCCACACTTAGTGCGATCTCCTTCTTCAAGTCCACCAATGATAAAGTTCATCACTATTGTTGGACTGTGTGTGTGTGTAGTGTAGTGTGTGTGTGTATATATATATATATATATATACATACAGTATGACAGATCAATTTCCCTCCTGGAATAAATAAAGTTCTATTATATCGTATCATATTATTTGTGCCGCTGGGGTGGTGGATAATGTGGTGGATAATGCGGTGGATAATTTATGGTTGGTGTGCATGTGTTGGTTTCAAGGATTTGATTCTGCACTGTAAGATGTGTAAGCAGGAAATGTAGATGCTGGTTTACACCGAAGATAGACACAAAATGCTGGCAGCATCCTGATGTGCTGCGTTACTCCAGCATTTTGTGTCTATCTCCAGTGCCGTAGGTCTCTGACTGTGACTTCATTCAATACCGGAACTTGCACTGAGTCCAGGAGGACACAAAAAATCTTACAACTCATATTTAATAACAACACAGAAGGTGTTGAAATATTTACTAGCTTCAAGCCCAGTCCCATCAGACCCCCCCCCCCCCCCCCCCCCCCACCATGTAATTTGCAGAAACCTATGTATTTCATGGATCTATTGAGATCTCATGCATCTATGGAATATTTTCCTGATTCTCCTGCCACCCACCTACAGGAAGAGGCAATTTATAGCAGTTAATTAAACATGAAGTAATTGGAGCATCCTGCGGAAACCTTCGCAGGTCACAGAAAGAATAAATAGACTCAACACTCAGGGCACCTGAAGTTAGGATGAAACCCGAGTGGCTGGATATGTGAAGCACCAAAGGGTTGCAGGATTTCTCTTTGTTGCTCAATGAAAAAAGGAAGCTGTTTATAGCCATGTGAAATATTTATATTGACAAATACGTGCAGTTCACTGATCAAAGTGCAAAAGGGACCTGTGGCAATAATAGATTTCTTGTTAGAAAGTCACTGAAGAATTGAATATATCATCCGAGGGGGCGCCGTCGAGTATGGCTGCCCAGCCTGCAGCTGTCCGTCCATTCACCCCTTTTTTAAAATGTTTTAGCATGTTAAAAAGTTTTGTTTGGACTTCTAATCTTTTTTATGTGGGTGTGGTTGGGGGGGGGGGTGGAATGGGGAAAGTGCATTTATCAGTCCCTACCTTTTCTCTGAGCCGTATCTTCGCCCCTTCCTCGCGGCCTACCAGCGGGACTAGAGCGGCGTTTCCTGCCGGGGCCGACCAGAACTTTGGCTTCGGCAGCGGCTCAGTGCTGAGCGGGCGATGCCGTGCCCGGGTCGCTGTGCGGTGGGCTCCGGAGGGCTGAGACTGCCGACTCCCAACATCGCGGAGCTGTCGTTGCGGAGCTTCCAGCCGCGGCAGCGCTGACTTTTAAAAACCGCGGTCCCTGAGATCTCTCGCTGAGATCGCCAGTGTCAGAGCTCCGACCAGCGCGGCCTGTGGACTTCGGGAGCTGCGGTCTCTGAGGAGGAAGCGGCCGTTCCAGACACTCCAAGCCACTGATGAGTGTTCTCCCGACACCGGAGCTCCATCATCCGGCGAGAGGGCCTGAAACATCGGGCCGCCGTTGTGGCGACTGCGGAGGCCTCAAATAGGCCCTGACTACGGGTGAACAAGAGGAAGAGGACTGGACTATGTTGCCTTCCCTGACAGTGGGAACAATTGTGGGAGGATATTTTTATGTTTTATGTTAAATTCTTCTTTAATGTGGTGTCTTACTTTTATTGGTGTGCTGCAAATGGCAACTCAAATTTCACTACACCAGGAATGGTGTATGTGACCATAAATGTCCTTTGTCCTTTGTTTGTCCTTTGCAGTATCCAAAGAGAATTGTAGAATTGGATTGGGGTGTCATGGTGGTGCAGCGGTAGAGTTGCTGCAGAGACTACAGATTCGATGCTGACTACGGGTACAGTCTGTACGGAATTTGTACATTTTCCCCGTGACCTGCGTTGGTTTGCTGCGGGTGCTTCAGTTTCCTCCCACACTCCAAAGACATACAGGTTTGCAGGTTAATTGGCTTTGGTAAAATTGTAAATGTTCCCTAGTGTGTGTAGGATAGTTTGCAGGGATCACTGGTTAGAGTGGACTCGGTGGGCCAAAGGGTCTGTTTACACATTGTATCTCTAAATTCTATGATCTAAACCAAGCTGTGGTGCTGCTGTAAACGTTGGTAAGTGTCATTGGAGACATGCCGAACATCCTTAGTCTTCTGACTTCATTTGGTGTGTTTTCTTGGCCGTGGCTTCAATATGGTTCATCCGGGGCAAATTGTGGCAATATCTATGCAAAGAAACTTGAATTTCTTGACTATTTCCACCTCAGCTTCACCTGTTTCCATGCTGTATCTCTAAACTAAACAAATAAAATATGTAAGTGGGAGAGTAACCACCTATCGCAATCTGTGGTGAAAATTACAAACAGAAAATGCTGGGAATAATCAGGTCAGGCAACATCAGTGGCGAGAGAAAGAGTTAACATTACAGGTCAATGTCCTTATGCCAGAGGTTAATATTCAGTCTAAAACCACCTGCCTTCTGACTTGCTGAGTATTTCTAACATTTTCTGCTTTATTTCAGATTTCTAACATCTGCGTATTTGATTTTGGAGATGGGCACGAAATGCTGGCGTAACTCAGCAGGTCAGGCTGCGTCTCTGGAGAAAAGGAATAGGTGACGTTTCGGGTCGAGACCCTTCTTCAGACCTTTTTTATAGGGAAGTTGAGGGAACGGGGCCTGTAAAACGACAGTCTATGTAGAGATAAAGGGGCGTGTTAGGTGCCTTGGACAGAGGTCAGGAGGGATTGGACCAGAGTGAGGGATAGGATGGAGTTGAGGTACGTGGAAATGATTTCAGTGGGACAGGAGCAGGCAGAAGCAATGAGTCTGCCAGGGCAGTTCTGTTTATGGATTTTGGGGAGAAGGTAATACTGGGCCGTGCAGAACTGGGGAACAATAAGGAGTCCCACTATGTTCTTGCATTGTGACCTTTTAGTATTGACACATTCTGGACCATAACAGCCTGCAGCAGGAACTAAAAGACTAATTGCTTAGATCGGCTCAGTATTCTGCCTTGCAAAGAGGGCTCCACTTCTGATGCATTTATGTTGTGCCTTGATGCCTTTGTGAAGACATCACACAGTCCCTGTAGGAAATGAACCAGGAGCCACAACAGGCAAGGAATTATAAGTGGATTTCAAAAGCTGCTTCAGCTATTATGCCCTGTTTATTAACAAAATCGATTCCTCGCAGTCACTGCTCAGCTATCAAAAAGAATTCAAAACAGTGGCGATGCGTCAGTAAGCAGCACCGGGCACTGTCAAGGTTGTTAAGAGGAGAACAGATCAATCATGGACTAATGACTCAATGATGTCGATCAGGTTTGTCTAATAAAAAGGCAGAACCACTGCAGGAAGAAAGGAAGACCAAGGAATATTTGTCCAGATTTTAACAAGGCTCCACATGAGTGGCTTTTAATTAAACTTAATACTGTGAAGAGATAAAAACCGACTGAGGAGAGTGACATTGAGTACGGTTAATGAGCATGGTCAGAGTGGGAACACTTGGGGTGGAAGCTAGAATGACTGCTACTTATAAAGTTTGCAGATGTCACAAAAATAGGTGGTTTCGTGGACAGTGAAAAAGTTTATCAAAACATTACAGCGTGATCTCGATCATCTAGGTGAGTGGGATGACGAACGTCAATTCCCATAATTGATAGGTGTTATATTTTGGGAAATCAGACTAGGGTAGAACTTTCACAATGAATGGTAGGGCCCTGGGGAATGGTGGAGAGCAGAGGGACCTAGGAGTATATGGACATTGTTCCATGGAAGTGGCATTACAGGTAGACAGTGATGAGACTGGATTTAGCCATAGGCTGCTAAATGTTTTGTTTTTGTTTTTGTTTTAGAGATGCAGCGTTGAAACCGACCAGTGATCCCCGCACAGTAACACTATCCTAAACACACTAGGGACGATTTACACTTATTCCAAGCCAATTAACCGACAAACGTGTATGTCTTTGGAGTGTGGGAGGAAATCAAAGATCTTGGAGAAAACCAACACGGTCACGGGGAGAAGGTAAAAACGCCCTGCAGACGGCGAATGGCATGTTGGCTTTATAATAAGAGGAGTCGAGTATAGGAGCAAAGAGGTCCTTCTGCAGTTGTACAGAGCCCTGGTGAGACCACACCTGGAGTATTGTGTGCAGTTTGGTCCCCTAATTTGAGGAAGGACATTCTTGATATTGAGGGAGTGCAGCATAGGTTTACAAGGTTAATTCCCGGGATGGCGGGACTGTCATATGCTGAGAGAATGGAGCGGCTGGGCTTGTACACTCTGGAGTTTAGAAGGATGAGAGGGCATCTTATTGAAACATATAAGATTGTTAAGGGTTTCGACATGCCAGAGGCAGGAAACATGTTCCCGATGTTGGGGGAGTCCAGAACCAGGGGCCACAGTTTAAGAATAAGGGGTAAGCCATTTAGAACAGGGACGAGGAAACACTTTTTCTCACAGAGAGTTGTGAGTCTGGAATTCTCTGCCTCAGAGGGCGGTGGAGGCCGGTTCTCTGGATACTTTCAAGAGAGAGCTAGATAGGGCTCTTAAAGATAGCGGAGTCAGGGGATATGGGGAGGAGGCAGGAACGAGGTACTGATTGGGGATGATCAGCCATGATCACATTGAATGGCGGTGCTGTCTTGAAGGGCTGAATGGCCTCCTCCTGCACCTATTGTCTATTGACTATTGGCATCCATAGTCAGTATTGAAGCCAGGTCTCTGGCGCTTCAAGTACTGTAATGCAGTGACTTTACCACTGTGCCATTGAGCTGCCTTAAATTACAAACGAGTGCAAATGTTTGAATCATTTATATGATTATTAGTGCCATAAAAGGACATTTTTAAGGCAGTGTCATAGGGCCATAGCTGGAAAATAGAACTTTCATCCCATCATCCCTGTCTGCCACCCCAGCTCTTTATCCCACAAACGTATCTTCAATTTCGTTTCAGCTTCCATCACATCTTCAGACCATGTATTCCAGATTAGCATAACTAGAGATACAGTTTAGAGATACAGGATGGCAACATGTCCTTCGGCCCACCGAGTCCACATCGACCAGTGATCTCCCCGTACACAAGTTCTATGTTATCACAATTTTATATCCTTCACGCTAGAGGCAATTTACAGAAGCCAATAACCCTATAAACATGCATGTTAACACTGTCCTATACACACACTAGGGACAATTTACATTTATACCAAGCCAGTTAACCCACAAACCCGTATGTCTTTGGAGTGTGGGAGGAAACCGGAGAACCCAGAGAAAACCCACTTGGCCCTCGGGAGAAAGCACAAACTCCGTACGGACAGCACCCATAGTCAGGATCGAACCCGAGTCTCTATAAGGCACTGTAAGGCAGGAACTCTACCACTGTGAGCCACTGTGCCGCCCCACTTGCTGCAGTGTAAAAGCCACTCTTCATGTTACTAACATTCCTGTCAACCACCATAAATCTCAGGACTCTTGTTCTTGACCCCCACACTGACAGAAACAGTTTCTCTTCATTCCCTTCACCCAGATTCTTGCTGATTTTGATCACTTCTGTCCACAAGGCTCTGAAAAATAAATAGGATAAAACCACTTCTAAAAATAATATAATGTTCAAACACTATAAAATACAACTCCCTCTGCCATTTGTTTCCTCAAAATCAATGGGGGGGAGAGGACGCCATTCCTCATAACCATATAATAACCATATAACCATATAACAATTACAGCACGGAAACAGTCCATCTCGACCCTTCTAGTCCGTGCCGAACACATAATCTCCCCTAGTCCCATATACCTGCGCTCAGACCATAACCCTCCATTCCTTTCCCATCCATATAACTATCCAATTTATTTTTAAATGATAAAAACGAACCTGCCTCCACCACCTTCACTGGAAGCTCATTCCACACAGCTACCACTCTCTGAGTAAAGAAGTTCCCCCTCATGTTACCCCTAAACTTCAGTCCCTTAATTCTCAAGTCATGTCCCCTTGTTTGAATCTTCCCTACTCTCAGTGGGAAAAGCTTTTCCACGTCAACTCTGTCTATCCCTCTCATCATTTTAAAAACCTCTATCAAGTCCCCCCTTAACCTTCTGCGCTCCAAAGAATAAAGCCCTAACTTGTTCAACCTTTCTCTGTAACTTAGTTGCTGAAACCCAGGCAACATTCTAGTAAATCTCCTCTGTACTCTCTCTATTTTGTTGACATCCTTCCTATAATTAGGCGACCACGTGACTCTGTAAGTGATGGGGAATCTCTATAGCTTTTTTCTCCCCCCATTAAACTCCATGAAGAGACCAACATGAGATTGTAGTTTATTGTCCATGAGCATAAAACATAGGAGCAGAATTTCTCCTGCCTTTTCCCTGTAACCTTTGATGCCCTTACTGATCAAGAACCTGTTTAACCCCACTTTAAAAACACCCAATGACTTGGCCTCCACCGCCGTCTATGACAATGAATTCCACAGATTCACCACCATCTGGCTAAGGAAATTCTTCCTCATCTCCATGTTAAAGGTACGTCCTTTTTATTTTGAGGCTGTGCCCTTTTGTCCTGGACTCTCTCACCACTGGAAACATCCTTTCCACATCCACTCTAAACAGCCCTTTCATTATCCGTTAGGTTTCAATGAGATTCCCTCCTCTCACTAACCAATCAGTAACAACTTCATATGTGTACGTGGAAATACAGCCAGCCACCCACAGGACTGCCAATGAACATTGGCAGTGTTGACCTCTCACTAAAATGCAACCCAGTGATTAAAATCAACCTGCAGGCTCACAACCAGGGCCACTTTAGTTTGGTTTAGTTTAAAGATACAGTGTGGAAACAGGCCCTTCGGTCCATTCAGCCTGTGCTGACCAATGTTCCCCACACACTAACACTATCCTACACACACTAGGGACAATTTTACCAAGCCAATTAGCCTACAAACCTGTACGTCTTTGGAGTGTGGGAGGAGACCGGAGCTCCCAGAGAAAACCCACGCAGGTCAAGGGGAGAACGCACAGTCCTCCCATAGTCAGGATCGAACCCAAGTCTCTGACGCTGTAAGGCAGCAACTCTATCGCTGTGCTGCCGTTACACAAGCTGCTTGATTATCATGAATAGAAACAAAAAATCAGATGGGTGGCTAAAGCACCTGTTTTATTCCCCTGTCGAGTGAACATTACAGATTCCACTTCCTGTCCTCAGTTTCAGTGACGTTGACTGGAGAAAACCAGGAAAATTGGACTGCTGTATTCCCACAGCAGTCAGAATTACACGGATGGAACATGAGAAGGAATAGCCATGCTGGCGAATCTTGGGCACAATCAAATACTGCTGCGTAAGTTTACAGGTCTTTTTTTTTTTATAAATCATGTTTCTCGGGGTATCGAAATTAAATGTTATTAGTTGTTTAAGTTATGACATCAGATGGAAGCTGCATACCAAATCTCATTGCACCTATGTACAATGTCAATACAATATATTATTATTATTATTGTTATTATTATTAGTATTATTAGTATTATTATTATTATTATTATTATTATTATTATTATTATTATTATTATTATTATTATTATTTAGATGACTTTAGTTCAGCTTACTTTAGTCTAGTTTAGTTTTTGAGCAGTAATGTAGGAATGTTACACTGTCTTTCAGGTGAGATGTAGAATCGATAACCTTATAGCTTTATCAGGTGGATATAGTTATTTTTCTGTTCCGTTCACTTCAGTTTATTGTCACGTGTACCGAGGTACAGTGAAAAGGTTTTGTTGCATGCTAACCAGTCAGCGGAAAGACAATACATGATTACAATCGAGCCATTTACAGTGTATAGATACCTGATAAGGGAACAACGTTTAGCTTACCTCTGTCCGGCTTATAGCCAACCATTGCTTATGATATTAGTGCTGCTGTTTCTCCACATTCTGCACTGCTTTGCTATTGCAAATTCCCCTGCACTTGCTGACACTTAATAAAACATCTCCCTCCGAACCTATTGCTCTCCCGGGCTGCTTGAAAATTGGACCCTAAAGGCAATCTCCAAGCAACTGACTGCGCAGGTTTCACACAGGTTCAGTGATTTCCATGAGGGCACATGGAACCAATCCACAACACTTGTAAACACCTTGCATCAGTGGCCACGTCGATCTTCAATGGCCATAGAATTGATGCGATCACTCAGTGGAATGTTGGGATCATGCTCTCAGAATGCTCAGAAACGGATCAGGAGCTGTCATCGAAAGTAATATTTTCCACAGATAATATAACTTGAGGAAAAACATTACGATTCTAGTTAGTAAGTGTTTCCTGGTTTGCACTTCTATTGAATATTTTATGTATTAAACCACATTGGAGGATGCGATTGTGCTAAATAATGAATGCCAGACAACATTCAAAGGTGTAATTGCTCCAACTAACAGTGCAGTGATGCTAAAGACCCAGGCTGGCAGGGAGGACAAAATAAATGTTTCGTAATCCACAATGACTTTCTTAAAAATGTAGTTAGTAAAGACTCCCTCACCCCAATGGAAACTGAAGATGAAAGAGGACTATTGAGGAAAAACATTAAAAAACATTCATTAAATAAAATCTGCAGAGTCGGCATCATCAACAGGTCAAAGCTCACAATGATGACACCGGTGCTGGTGGTGTACATGAAGCAATCTCCAGCTGTTAAGGCATTGATGACTGATGTAAGGGCGCAGAGCCTAAGAGGGGAGGTCAGAAATGGACACTCTTTCATATCAGCTTTGGACTCTGGATACAATACAATACAATACCATTTATTTGTCATTTGAACCTCACATGAAGTTCAAACGAAATTTGGTTTCTGCAGTCATACAAGAAAAGAACCAAGACACACACCAACACAATTTACACAAACATCCATCACAGTGAATCTCCTCCTCACTGTGATGGAAGGCAAAGTCTTGTCTCTGTCCTGCTCTCCATTCCTCTCCCGAAGTCAAAGTCAAAGCCCCCGGCGGGCGCTAGCAAGTCCCACGGCCATTTAAAGCCGCGCCGGGCGATGTAAGGCCCTGCTCCCGGTCCCGATGTCGGAGCATCCGGTGGGCGCTAGCAAGTCCCACGGCCATTTAAAGCCGCGCCGGGCGATGTATGGCCCCGCTCCAGGTCACTCTCAATCCCGCAATTCGGGCGGGAGAAGTCGCCGTTGCCGGTGCCCCGCAAAGCAGTCTCCCACCGGGGACCCGCGAGCTCCCGGTGTCACCATCCACCGAATACACTGACTCATTAGACACAGAAAGCAAACATACCAGTCACAGCAAGGAATTGGGAAAGTGGGGGTGGCACAGTACCGCAGCAGTTGAGTTGCTGCCTTACAGCGCCAGAGACCCAGGTTTGGTCCTGACTTTGGGTGCTTGTCTGTACGGAGTTTGGATGTTGTCTCCGTGACCTGCATGGGTTGTCTCCGGAATCTCTGGTTTCCTCCCACACTCCAAAAATGTTCAGGTTTGTTGGTTAACTGGCTTGGTATAATTGGCTTCTGTAGAGAGTTCAGTAGCTGTGATGGACCAGGCAGTGTTTACCACTCTCTGTAATGTCCTTCTTTCTGCGTGATTGAGTTGCCGAACCAGGCCATGATGTAACCAGTCAACATGCTCTCGATCATGCACTGGGTCACTGAATGGCAATGTATGCCTGAAGGCCCTTTTATATTCTCCTTCTAGCATCAATCTGCTCATTCAATGGCTCGCATTTAGTTTCTTTCCCACCTCGTCAAAAAATATTCTGTAAAATGGTTCACATCTTTTGATCACCAGACTTCACTCTACCCATATTAATAATTCACTTTCTAAGATTTGTAGGAAGTCTTACTAACCAGGAAGAAACAAATAGATTCATTCATGTGGTATCTCCCTTTACTCCCCTTCCGGGTGGAATTTTGCAATGAATTGAATTGAAAGTACAAAACTATAATGAGATTCAAAATAAATAAGGATAAATGTTAATATCCATCCATCAATATCTCTGCAATTCTTGGTTTTACAGAAACGATATTTTCTTCTTCTGCATTATGCATGTTTAAAAATATATTCTCACAGAGAAGATTTACGAGGATGTTGCCAGGACTCGAGGGTCGGAGTTCTTGGGAGAGGTTGAGCAGGCTGGAACTCTATTCCTTGGAGCGCAGGAGGACGAGGGGTGGTGTTATAGAGGTGTATAAAATCATGAGAGGAATAGATCGGGTAGACACACAAAGACCCTTGCCCAGAATGGGGGAGTCGAGAACCAGAGGACATAGGTTTATGGTGAAGGGGGAAAGATTTAATAGGACTCTCAGGTGTAATTTTTTATACAAAGACTGGTCGGTGCATGGAACGAGCTGCCAGAGGAGGTAGTTGAGGGTAGCACTAGTGCAACGTTTAAGAAACAATTAGACAGAAACGTGGATAGGGAATGTTTAGAGGGATATGGGCCAAACACAGGCAGGTGGGACTAGTGTAGATGGGCCATGTTAATCGGAGTGAGCAAGTTGGGCTGAAGGGCCTGTCTCTATTCACAGCCAAGAAGAATGTTGTGGACAATTTTGCACCCAGACATGTGATTATCAAAATGGATGACACATGTTGTGTTGTGAAAGGTTTCCTGAGATTTCTGAAGCTATTTTAACTATTATATGCATGGTCATGTTTGCATAGCTTCTGGGATTGCTTCAATGAGATGGGATGTTTAGTGCAGAAGATGTTAAAAACTCATTGATATTTGTCTGGCAAGTGATTTGGGATGCTACCATGGATTTTACTTCAGGATTATTGTTTTTATTCACTTGGGCTTCACTGCCATTTATCTCACAGCCCTACTCAAATAACATTAGTTGATACACTGGTGCTGCATTAGAGTCATTCATTGAGCAAAAAGCCTGGAAAGAATGGATGTGCAGAGGATGTTTCGACTAGTGGGAGAGTCTAGGACCAAAGGTCATAGCCTCAGAATTAAAGGACATTCCTTTGGAAAGGAGATGAGGAGGAATTTCTTTAGCCAGAGGGTGGTGAATCTGTGGAATTCATTGCCACAGAAGGCTGTGGAGGCCAACAAGGGATAGGCAGAGAAAGATAGATTCTTGATTAGTAAGGGTATCAGGGATTATTGGGAGAAGGCTGGGGAACAGGGTTAAGAGGGAAAGATAGATCAGCCATGATTGAATGGCAGAGTAGACTTGATGGGCCAAATGGCCTAATTCTGCTCCTATCACTTATGATCCTCTGTACATCAATGTTTGTACCAGTACATCTGGGATGTCCTCATTCTTTAGGGAACGGGGATTCTCCCATCATAGATGAGGCCCTCACTTGTATCTCCTCGGTATCATCTTGCAGCTCCGCCCTTGCTCCCCCTCCCCCAAATCGCAACAGAGGCAGAGTCCCCCTAGTCATTATATTTCACCGCATCAGCCGTTGATTCCAACATATAATCCTCCAAAATTCCCACCATCTCCAACGGGATCCCACCACTAGCCATATTTCCCACCATCACTCTTTTTCGCCTTCTGCAGAGACCATTCCCTCTGCAACTCCCTCATAAACTCATCCCAAACCACCCCCTCCCCAGGTACCTTCCCCTACAACCGCAGAAGATGCAACACCTGTCGCTACACCTCCTCCCTCGACTCTGTCCAGGGACCCCGACAGTCCTTTCAGGTTAGGCAGAGGTTCACTTGCACCTCCTCCAACCTCATCTACTGTATCCGTTGTTCAAGATGTGGGCTCTTATATATCGATGAGACCAAACATAGACTGGGCGATCGTTTCGCTGAACAACTTCACTCAGCCCATGTGAACCAACCTGATCTCCCGGTTGCTAAACACTTTAATTCTCCTTCCCATTCCCACACAGACCTTTCCGTCATTGGTCTCCTCCATTGTCAGAGTGAGGCTAAACGCAAATTGGAGGAACAGCATCTCATATTTTAATTAGGCAGCTTACAGCCCAGTGGTATGAATATTGATTTCTCTCACTTCAGGTAGCCCCGGCATTCCCTCTCTTTCTATCCCTCCCCCACCCAAGTCGCACTAGTTTCTTGTTTCCAATGGCCTGTTTCCATTATCATTGTTACTTTTTGCATATCTTTTGTTCATTGTCCACATCATCGTCTATATCTCTCCTTTCTCTTATCCCTAACCAGTCTGAAGAAGGGACGCGACCCGAAACGTCACCCATTCCTTCTCCCCAGAGACGCTGCCTGTCCTGCTGAGTTACTCCAGCTTTTTGTGTCTAAACCAGCATCTGCAGTTCCTTCCTACACAATGTTGTTTAGGTTCTTTTATTGTTCTTACCAATTCTCCTCCCTCTCTCCAGAAATATATTTGCACGCAGATCTTTACACGCCAACCTTTTGTACCTCTAATGAAAATTAACACAACCAGTCGAGAAATCTGTCCATATAGGTTTTCATTAATCCTGCACATACTGTATAGTTATGGCTCTGCATTTTGGTGACATAAATAGAATTGAACCTGGGAAATGAAATGCAATGTAAGTGCTCAAGGACAATTGTCTTTCTCTTTCCATAGATGTTGCTTGGTCAGTTGAGGTTTTTCTCATGCTTACAGTTTGTATTTCAGACTCTCAATCACTGTGGTACTCTTCCCTTGCAAATGTATTATCATTATTTAACAACATCTGTAAAAAGGGTTATGGGGAGAAGGCAGGAGAATGGGGTTAGTAGGGAGAGATAGATCAGCCATGATTGAATGGCGGAGTAGACTCGATGGGCTGGATGGCCTAATTCTGCTCCTCTCACTTATGAACTTATGAATTTGTGAACTCATTGCCTGGAATGTACGGCTTGAGTTAACAGGAAAGATTGGATAGGCTGAGTCTGTTTTCTCTGGAACAATGAAGCTGAGAGGTGACATGATAGAGATATATAGAATTATGAAAGGCTTAGATAGGAAGATAACTAGTACCTGTTTCCTGCTGTAGGGGGTTATAAAACTAGAAGGCACAGATTTAAGAGGAGAGGGAGGAGGCTTAAAGGGTATCTGAGGGCAAAATTCTTCACAAAGCGCAGTTGTTATCTAGAATGAGCTGCAGGGGAGGTAGTGGAGGAAGAAGCATTAATAGCAGGGGCAGCACAGTGGCACAGCAATAGTTTTTTGCAGCAGCAGACACCCGGGTTCGATTCCAACTACAGATGCCGTCTGTATGGAGTTTCCATGTTCTCCCCATGACCGAGTGGGTTTACTCGGAGATCTTCGGTTTCCTCCCACAGTCCAAAGACGTACAGATTTGTGAGTTAATTGGCTTGGTATAAATGTAAATTGTCCCTAGTTTGTGTAGGATAGAGCCTGTTTCCATGCTGTATCTCGGAACTAAACTAAACTAAACGAAAACATTGAGGAATCTTGCCATGTCCTTGAATAAGCAAGACATTGAGTTATATGGAATTAATGCAGGCCAGTGGGATTAGTTTTGATAGCACAATGATTGTCAACCTCGACACAGGTACAGGCATGTTTCTATGCTGAATAACTCTGTGACTAAAGTTAAAACAAGTGTTTGAATTCAGCACGATTCAAAAGGCTGATGCTAATTAAATATAATACATTAAGTCTTGGTTGAAACAAAAATGATGCAATCAGTTAATCTTTGAACATTATAAAACAAACTCCCCTCAGTCAAAGGTCTTCTGTTTTATGTCAGTCCAGAGGGGCCCACATTTGAAGGTCATTTGTGGCAAGCGTTTCCCTTTCGTAGTCTTTCCACAGTCAAAGCCACTGATGACTAAACATAATGGTCAACATTTTTTAAATATTTGAATGGAAGGTGAGATATACAGTAAATTAGAGTACAACTCGTGAGACTAAACACACTGACTGTGGAAGCATGCAGTAGAATGCCCATCTTTGGCAACAAATAAGATAATAATAAATGACTGTAATTGTATACTCATACATTATGAATGAATGAAAAATATTAGGTGCAGTAATTGTATGACCTGTATATTGTATAATGCATGAAACAAATTTATGACTTAGGCAGGTAAAATAGCTTACACTTTTTGCACAAAGGAAGCTGGAATCATCATTGCCTAGGTTTACTACTTCCCGAGTAAAGAAATGATGTGCTCTGAATACATTCATATTAATTTGTTAATAATCTGGTGTGCATTATAATGCTCAGGGCTAACGCACAGGATGGCTGATTATAGTCATAGAGTAATACAGCGTGGAAACAAGCCCTTCAGCCCAACATGCCCACACCGGCCAACATGTCCCAGCTACACTAGTCCCACCTACCACCATTTGATCCATATCCCTCCAAACCTGTCCTATCCATGTACCTGTCTAACAGTTTCTGGGATAGTTCCAGCCTCAACTAGTACATCCTTTGGCAGCTTGTTCCATACACCCACCACCTTCTGTGTGAAAATGTTACCCCTCAGTTTCCTATTAAAAAAAATTTCACCTTAAATCCTATGTTCTCTGGTCCTCGATTCACCTACTCTGGGCAATAGATCTACCCGACCTAATCCTGTCATGATTTAATACACCACTATAAGATAAGATTAATAGCTGAATAAATAATATAGAAGATGAATGAACAAAACAGTCATCCTGGGAACTGCAAATGCTGGTGTACAAAAAAAGACACAAAGTGTGGGAGTGACTTAATAGATCAGGCAGTATCTCTGGTGAACATGGATAGACAACATTTTGGGTCTGGACCCTTCAGACTGTTTGTGGTAGGGGGAGAAAGCAGGAAGAGATGTAGGTTCTGCAACAAAGGCAAGGATATGATAGGTGGACAGGAGTGTGGGGCAGGAGGGGGAGAGGTGATTGATAGATGGTTTATCTAACACCAGAATAAGTGCAGCAATTCAAGAACGTAGCTCACATCACATTCTCAAGGACAATTATTCCTTAACTTGCAAGTGCTGCCTACAGTAATTGAAATAACACAGTTTCTAACATGTTTCCAAGTATTGCATTAATAGCAATGTCTAACTTAAATTTGTCTAAATGCTTCCTATTGTCCTCTTCCGACGCACTCGGTTTCATGCTCTGACATTTTTTCACAGCAGTTCCCCATGGACAGACTTCCCTTCCTCTGTAGATGGTCTCGAGGATAGGATTCCTCTGATTTTCTCTCCCCAATTGCTTCCTGTGCATGCAACTCAGCTATCAAAGGTTTCAGCGTCTCCTGCTGTGCCTTGGCTAATTATACTGGGCTGACATTGGTACAACCAAGCGTAAGGCAGCATCACGCACAGGATCATTAATTTTTCCATCATCTCACACACAGCAATGTTATACTTCTTCAAGACATTCAGCTCTAACTGAACACTTGTCAGGGTATTTTGCAGTTACAATCCTTGTACCAGCACAGTACCATTTGAGGATTGAAAAAAGCCCAACACAACCCTACATAGAACATCTTCTACCTTCCCAGTAGATGGTACGCCTGTTATCCAAACATTCTTGTGAACCAGCTTCATTTTATTCTTGAAAAAGGAATCACATTCACATCTGAGCTAGATGCTACTGATGGCCATAAAGGATGCCATCTCTCAGCAATGCAAGATCACATGCTCCATCATCCCTAAAATCAAACAATACTTGATTATTAAGGGTGTCAAAGTTGCAAGGAGAAGGCAGGAGAATAGGGTTGATAGGGAAAGATGGATCAGCCATGATTGAATGGCGGAGTAGAGTCGATGGGCCGAATGGCCTAATTCTGTTCTTGAGGCTTAAGAACATAAGTCATCAAATGCATCATCATTGTAGAACCTCTGAACCTGATTGTTCATTCTCTTGCTCCATATATCCCATTCTCACCTAATGGTGTCCTCCACAAATCCTTCCACCATGGACAAGTTTTGTTCAAGCACCTCATTACCATTATACTGCAGTTTCTGTTTTACTAGTTGTACAATCACAAGGTAAATGTTGGCGCAGGTCTCCCTGACATTTGAACAGATAATGCAGCAAATGTCCTCTGGCAATTGTTTTAATGAATCAGGAAATATATTTGTCTTAAAGTTCATGATTCTCACCACAACCTCACATCCAGGTGTTACCTTAATTGCAATCAATGACACCACACTGTTGATCCTTTTATCAATTGCATGTCCCCCCCCCCAACCTTTAGAAGGATTATGGAGATACAAGGAATTGCAGATGCTGGTTTAACAAAAAGACACAAATCACTAGAGGATCTCAGCAGGTCATCGCTGGAGAACATGAATAGGTGGAGTTTTGAGTTGGGACCCTCCTTGTGGCTAATTGCTTAATTGGAGAGAAAGCTGGAAAATAGGTGAAGGCAGGACTTGTCTGGCCTTTGTCCAGTCATCTTAAAATGAAAGGCACTCTCACTCGCTTGCCAAGCTTTGCCTTTGAACAGCCTCTGTTCTACTGACTACGATACTCAATCAGTGTTGTCTCAACCTGAAACGTCACCCATTCCTTCTCCAGAGGTGCTGCCTGCCCTGCTGAGTTACTCCACATTTTGTGTCTATCTTCAGTATCACTTGAATTATCTGTTGTGACAGCCTGCCTGCCATGCAACCTCAAAGTGCCTGATCTGAAAACATCTGAATATCATAACCTTAATTGATCCAAAGACATATTATCCAATTTTTTCCTCTGGTCCCTGGTTACGCATACTGAAACGTGTATGTCATGAAAACCTCTGATGGCATTTATTTAAAATGCCTCTTCCTGTTTCATCAAGAGAGATCTCATCTGCGGTTCATGATGCAAATAAAAGTTTCATATTTATAGTCCAGCTATTTGTTTCAATCTCCTTCTGTGATGTATGGCCACTTTGCACTGATCTCCCACTCCTCTCAACCACTCAACAATATCAATTACTCTCAGGAAAACTTTATCTTCTTCTTGGTTCTTGGTTTCTTGGTCCTCCAAAATATTCCAAATGGAATTTAAACTGGAGGTGGTGAAGGGAGGGTTTAAGCCAGAAAGGGTTATTGGGAAGAAAGAGCTACTTTAAATTTAGTTGCATCTGGTTGGGTAACTATAGTTGGGTGGAGATTATTCCATGCTTTAATTGTGCGGGGGAAGAACGAATTGCTGTATACATCTGTCTTTGTAGCTGGGATCACAAATTGGATCGAATGCCCTCGTCTGCTCCTAATTGGTTTGGGTTTGGTGTAGGTCATGTAGTCTATGTCGAGCTGACCATATGCAGAGCAAACACGTGTTCACTCCTACTTCTCCATCTCATCAATGTACTGCCATATTCATAACCCGCCATCATTACCACCGTATTCCCTCACCTTTGCTCCTTCCACAGCAACAAGAAGCCAAACTAGTTGCCAATATAGTGACAAAGATAGACACAAAAAGCTGGAGTAACTCAGCAGGTCAGGCAGAATCTCTGGAGAAAAGGAAAAGGAGATGTTTCTGGTTGGGACCCTTCTTCAGACCATCAGCTCGTCTATAAGTAGTTCGATAAGGCAAGTTACAAGGATGGAGATCCTAACCAAACATTGGTCATTCACGGTGAACAACAATGTGGTAATACAATGATTCATAAATCATATTGTGTTGAATAGATCAATAATGTTTACTGTTGCTATTCCATGATGGAAGCAATTTCTCTATTGACTATGTGCTGACATGATCAGACTCACACATAGCATACAGCTAATCTACACTATGGGTACGGTGACTTCTCATGAACGCACTATCAGATTGATGAATGATTATCTCCTATTCAGGGGCTTGATTTGACCCACCCACAATTGGAAAGTAAACCTTAAGTAGTATTTTACCAAGTTCAGCTTCTGCCCTGGGGTTAAAAATCAATAAAATTAACAATATTGTGATCACTGCTGCTTACATGCCCTGCAAACCTGATTTTTGTTTTCACCATTTGAAGCTCACTACTAAATAATGCAGGGTATAGGCTTGTCTTGGTGTTCATTTCAACAGACAGTCCAAAGAATCAATCTATAGTAATTGCATAAATTTATTTTCTTCTGCACTTCAAACATGCCCACCATCATCTTCCTGAGTGTGTAAGTAATTAAAATTGTCTTTACTTAATGCCCGCCAATTGTGTGATCTGCTTATTATTTGCTTGAACAAGCTCACATCAAGTTATTTTTCTCTCAGCAGTCTGTGGCGATTGTTTTTATTTTAATTTAGTGCCTCCCAGGTTTACTCGTCCTTAACTCCAATTAAATAATTTCTTTTGATTTCTGTTGCATTGTTTCTTAGTAGCACTGGGATTCATCTCTCAAGCTGCTTCCTAAAGCACCATGAATCTTTTAAACTTTTAAGACCTTTCGTTATGCAAATCTTTGTCCAACTCAAGCTGAAAACATGTTTCTATGAAATCAATTAAATTTATTCCCTCCTTCCATAGGAGAATTTAATGATCCAGCATCTTATTCCTTCTCATCTATAAGTTTACAGAAGACACTTACATTTAATCAATATTATAATAACTCCTATTACCAGATGCGTGTTTATTGATTTAACCTTCTCCTTTAATATCTCAGTTCCCTCATTATGGCTGCTCACCCCTTGGTTATATTTGTTTCTTATCATTCTTCCTGTCATCTTGCTTCCTTTCCAGTCCAAGGCTAAATGATTTCCATTTCAAACCTATTATCTTCTAATTAGATTCTCTTCACCTCTTCCAGAGATTTCATACTTTTCTGAAATACAATCTGCTTTGTATTCATTTGATTTAGGTGCTGCCGTGATTTTCACCCAACATCTTATTTCTTGAAAAGATATAGCATATTCTGCATTCCCTCCAAAACCATGTATTTTGTTTGATGGCTACATATTAATTGACTTCACATTCCATTAGAACTGGCTGCAGAAATTGTTGTGAAAATGATGGTGAATTAATGGTGTCTGTCAGTTTTAGTTTACATAAAATCTACCAACTTGCAGTGAATTGAGAAATGATATGAGTTTTGATTGTTACAGGAATGAATTTAAGAAAAATGTTTGTACATAGATGCTTGTTGAGCATAGAAATCTTCACTGTAAGTTCACGGAGGGACATCCTATTGCCATTCTTAAAAGAAACACGAATAAATGTTTAATACTAAGGGAATGAAAAGAATGCGAAGAGACATTAATTCAGTTTGCGAATTTTGGATTGCACTACCCAGAGCTAACATATTTATTGAGCAGGAATAATTGAGCTTGTTCTATGCTGGAAATACTACACTGTCTGCTGTCACAGACTGTTCTAGTCATGAGTACTTAACCCTGCTGAACTCTGCTTTATCCAACATAAAATACCTTATCCTCCTAAACACTTATTCAAATTGAACCATTTTTTTGTTGATCAATAAACCTCAATTTGATTCAGAACCATTCCTGTAGCTTTCTTGGGTTTCTTCTCCTCATTGATTATATCTTCTTTTTTTTCTGTCTCCAAGGTGATTAATTGGCCCATGGTCAGCTTTTCTGTTTTATTAGAGTCATAGAGTCATAGAGTGATACAGTGTGGAAACAGGCCCTTCGGCCCAACTTGCCTGCACTGGCCAACATGCCCCGGCTACACTAATCCCACCTGCCCGCATTTGGTCCATATCCCTCCAAACCTGTCTTATCCATATTCTCTACAAGACTTTACCTTTCTATTCTGCTTTGACTTTTATCCAAAGATAAGCTGTTTACCTGAAATTTAATTTTCTGCAGCATTAGAAATGGGAGCTCATGATGTGGAGATTCTATTGGAGTTTTAGATCCAGAACCATGGTTGGGTTCTCCTCATGGAACGTGGCTTGTTTTCCTGTCAAACAGACTGGTGGAGGGCATTGGATAGTGACCTGATGGTTCCAGTAGAAGCAAGGACACAGGAGGGTGGGGTGTCTATACTCTCATCCCACCCTTCCCCCTCCCCTACCAAAGTTCTGATCCCTATCTACGTAGGTGGTGTGGTTTACATTCCCAGATGTTGGGCTGTTGTTATGTAGAATAAGGGGTGGAATATGTGCAAGGGGACGCCCTCATCTGTGATTGCACTCTCTTCAGTTCAGAAACCTGGGATAACCACCCAGCCAGGGTTAAATGCACAAAACTGGTGCAAGGCACAATTGACTGAGATATTTCATTGTCATTCTTCAGCTACTAAAGTTTGAAATGTTGGAGTAGGAGCTGGGATGGAATTGGGATTAGGATTTTTGTAGTTTCACTATACTCTGGACCATCTGTTTAGTTTAGTTTAGTTTAGTTTAGTTTAGTTTAGTTTAGTTTAGTTTAGTTTAGTTTAGTTTAGTTTAGTTTAGTTTAGTTTAGTTTAGAGATACAACATGGAAACAGGCCCTTCGGCCCACTGAGACCCCACTGACCAGCGATCCCCATACATCTGCACCATCCTACACACTAGCAACAATTTACAATTTTTACCAAAGCCAATTAACCTTTACGTCTTTGGAGTGTGGAAGAAAACCAGAACACACGGGGAAAACGCACACAGCCACGACAAATTCCATACAGATAGCACCCGTAATCAGGATCAAACCCGGGCCTCTGGCGCTGTAAGGCAGCAACTCGACCTCTGCGCCACAGTATCAAAATGAAAAACTTCTGAATGTTGAGGTTTCAAGACCCACTTTCTCAAAGAAACATCTAAGCTGACATTCCAATACAGCATTGAGAACAAGCCATACTCTCAGCTATAACATCTTTTGGATGAGATGTTAAACAAAGGCCAAGATTTTTGTGAATGTGGAAAAGGCAAAGGGCCTATGCCATTATTTTTAAGACCAAGGTATTTTCTCCCTGCATCCTGTCCTATAGTTACTCCTCAATCAGTATTACCAAACAAGTGAATATCAGGTTAGAATCATATTAGAGAAGGGGGAGAAGAGTGGAAAAAGGATTTATTAAAGTTTAAAATGTGAATGAGTCTTAAAACATTGCATGTCCAACCTCACAACACTACAAGCAGAGTGCAGGCAGCAAGTCCAACGTCACAACACTCCAAGCAGAACGTGGTGAGCATTCTGAATCCTGTTACTAACCATATACTCTGTGTAAACAGTTTGAAAATAAGAACACAGGTGTGTCTAAACCAAATGAATCAAATGTTTAAGGCCTTTTTTATTCTGAAACACTCTAGAGCTGCTGCTACTGCAAAAACATGCTTTAAATAACTTTCAACAAACACACACACACTCACCATATGTATCACCTCTTGAATAACTCAAACGGTTCAGGGCGGCGTCTCCACTCGGGGCCTTCTGCACTCAGCGCCACCTCTGAACTCACCGGAAATGACGCAATCAGCACCACCTCTCCACTAAGCGGAAGTCTCGGAATGAGCAGCAATTTTGCATTAAACACAGTCCTGATCTAATAAAATGTTTATTCGTGTTTTTTCCTTCCAAAAACTGTTGCTCAGCAAGCCACATTTAAAACGCAAGCCACATTTAAAAAGCAAAACACATTTTAAAATGAAGGCACACTTTTCAATTAGGGGCACAGTCAAAAGGCCACTTTTCAATTTGCGCCACAGTCAAAAGGCACATTTTTCAATTAGCGGCACAGTCAAAAGGCACACTTTTCAATTAGCGGCACAGTCAAAAGGCACACTTTTCAATTAGCGGCTCAGTCAAAAGGCACACTTTTCAATTAGCGGCGCAGTCAAAAGGCACACTTTTCAATTAGCGGCGCAGTCAAAAGGCACACTTTTCAATTAGCGGCGCAGTCAAAAGGCACACTTTTCAATTAGCGGCGCAGTCAAAAGGCACCCTTTTCAATTAGCGGCGCAGTCAAAAGGCACACTTTTCAATTAGCGGCACAGTCAAAAGGCACACTTTTCTATTAGCGGCGCAGTCAAAAGGCACACTTTTCAATTAGCGGCGCAGTCAAAAGGCACGCTTTTCAATTAGCGGTGCAGTCAAAAGGCACACTTTTCAATTAGCGGCGCAGTCAAAAGGCACGCTTTTCAATTAGCGGCGCAGTCAAAAGGCAAACTTTTCAATTAGTGGCGCAGTCAATATGCACATAAAAACATTTATTCCTTCCAAACACAATAAACCACATAAAAGCACATAAAACCACACACAGTTTAGTAGACATGTTCAGTGTTCAGTTTATTCACAGCTCAGACTGAGAGTCGTGACCTCTCCCTCCCCCATCTTGCAAGGGCTGCGGCATGTCCACACTTCCGGGTTTTATAATCCCTCCTCCTCCCACCGGAAGGGGCATGGCCTTCATGGCGTGATTGACAGGAGAGAGAATCTCAACATTTTTAAAACATTAATAAGTCTTTTATATTTCATCGATAGGACAAATGCTCTGGCCCTGACAGCTGGAGGGTGACTCTGAGTAAGATGGCCAAAAATCACAGCCGTAAGTGGTAGCGATTTTTCTAAAATCAATATACAGCGCAAACAGGAAGTGGTCAAGATTAGACGTTTAATCACTTGCCTTTGCATTTTCAAAGCAACCACACTTGCCTTTGCATTTTCAAAGCAACCGCACTTGCCTTTGGATTTTCAAAGCAACCGCACTTGCCTTTGGATTTTCAAAGCAACCGCACTTGCCTTTGGATTTTCAAAGCAACTGCACTTGCCTTTGCATTTTCAAAGCAACCGCACTTGCCTTTGCATTTTCAAAACAACCCTTTTGCATTTTCAAAGCAACCCTTTTGCATTTTCAAAGCAACCCTTTTGCATTTTCAAGCAGACCTTTTGCATTTTCAAAGCAACCTTTTGCATATTCAAAGCAAACCTTTTGCATTTTCAAAGCAACCCTTTTGCATTTTCAAACCAAACCACCATTTGCATTTTCAAACCAAACCACCATTTGCATTTTCAAACCAACCCACCATTTGCATTTTCAAACCAAACCACCATTTACATTTTCAAACCAAACCACCATTTGCATTTTCAAAGCAAACCACCTTTTGCATTTTCAAAGCAAACCTTTTGCATTTTCAAAGCAAACCTTTTGCATTTTCATAGTAAACCACCATTTGCATTTTCAAAGCAAACCACCATTTACATTTTCAAACCAAACCACCATTTGCATTTTCAAAGCAAACCACCTTTTGCATTTTCAAAGCAAACCACCTTTTGCATTTTCAAAGCAAACCTTTTGCATTTTCAAACCAAACCTTTTGCATTTTCAAACCAAACCTTTTGCATTTTCAAAGCAAACCTTTTGCATTTTCAAACCAAACCGCCATTTGTACTTTCAAACCAAACCACCATTTGTATTTTCAAAGCAAACCTTTTGCATTTTCATAGCAAACCACTTTTTGTATTTTCAAAGCAAACCACCTTTTGCATTTTCAAAGCAAACCACCCTTTGAATTTTCAAAGCAAATCTTTTGCATTTTCAAACCAAAGCTTTTGCATTTTCAAAGCAAACCACCTTTTGCATTTTCAAAGCAAACCACCCTTTGAATTTTCAAAGCAAATCTTTTGCATTTTCAAACCAAAGCTTTTGCATTTTCAAACCAAACCACCATTTGCATTTTCAAACCAAACCTTTTGGATTTTCAACCCAAACTGCTATTTGCATTTTCATACCAAACCTTTTGCATTTTCAAACCAAACCGCTATTTGCATTTTCATGCCAAACCACCATTTGCATTTTTAAACCAAACCACCATTTGCATTTTCAAACCAAACCAAACCCTTTGCATTTTTAAACCAAACCAAACCTTTTGCATTTTCAAACCAAACCAACCTTTTTGCATTTTCAAACCAAACCAAACCTTTTGCATTTTCAAACCAAGCCTTTTGCATTTTCAAACCAAAACTTTTGCATTTTCTAACCAAACCTTTAGCATTTTAAATCCAACTACATTTGCATTTTCAAACCAAACCTTTTGCATTTTCAAACCAAACCACCTTTTGCATTTTCGAACCAATCACTTTTACATTTTCAAACTACATTTTCAAACTACATTCTCAAAGCACATTAAGGGCACTGACAGGTCAGTAAAACCACTCACAATTTAATAGACATGTGTTCAGTGTTATTCACAACTCAGACTGACAGTCGTGACCTCTCGCTCCCCCATCTTGCAGAGACTGAGGCAATCCACACTTCCAGCTTTTATAGTCCCTCCCCCATCCCACCAGAAGGGGCATGGCCTTCATGGTGCGATTGACAGGAGAGAGAATCTCAACATGTTTTAAACATTAATGTCTTTTATTTTTCATCAATGGGAAAAATCCTCTTGCCCTGCGCAGCGGAGTGGGACTCTGAGTAAGATGGCCAAAATCACAGCCGAGAGTGGCAGCGTTTTTTCTAAAATCAACATGTAGCGCAAACAGGAAGTGGTCAAGATTTGAGTTTTAATTATATAGATGAGAGAGGCTGAATTTAATATTCAGTGCAAGGCATAGACTGTCTTGTATTAGCCTCAGACAAGCACAACATGCCTACTTGGCAGATTAAAGATATTCTGTTGTGTAACTGGTCTTGAATTTTAACATTAAAATGCATGTCCTTAGTGATACTTTTCAGGAATCTTTGACAGTTGTCCTTGCAGCCACTCCCAACACCCTGGATCTAAGAACTACATGAGTCAAGAGTGGTTAATTGTCTTATGTACCGACAGCAGAATAATGATCTTTTTTTGCTTACAGCACCTTAACCACCCCATAAATGCACATAAATACACATAGATCAAATATGATCATCTAAATATTCAATAACTTAATAACCATAATGCTAGGTAGCCATAATAGTGCAAACACCAAACTCCATAGTGAAACCAAAGACATAGTCTATAGAACTATGACCTGTAGTTGCTGAGGTTAGTGTTGTGTAGTGTTCAAGAGCCTGATGACAGTTGGGAAGAAACTATTCTTGAACCTAGTGGTCATGGTTTTCATGGGTCCCTCTTTCTTATGGTAGAAATGAAATGAGTGTGTGTGCAGGGTTGTGTGGGTCTTTGAAGATATTGGCTACCTTTTTGAGGCACCTTCCATAGTTTAGTTTAGTTTAGTTTAGAGATACAGCGCGGAAACAGGCCCTTCGGCCCACTTGGTCCACGGCGACCAGCGATCCCCGCATATTTACACTATCCTACACACACAAGGGACAATTTACACTTATACCAAGCCAATTAACCTACATACCTGTACGCCTTGTGGGAGGAAACCGAAGATCTCGGAGAAAACCACGCAGGTCACGGGGAGAACGTACAAACTCCGCACAGACAGCACCCATAGTCAAGATTGAACACAGATTTCCAGCTGTAAGGTAGCAACTTTACTGCTGCACCACCGTGCAAATCCCTTCGATGATAAGAAGGTCAGTACCTGTAATGGACCAGGCAGTGTCAACCACTCTCTGTAATCTCCTTCAATAGGTTTCCAAATCAAGCCATATACTTGTATTTCGTCATCCTGAAATTTCAATGCGAAAAATATTATGTATATACGTTTTCTTTGGATAGTTGTATGAAACTGGCAGTAATGAAATCATTATGTTTCTCTCCCACTCTCTACTTCCACTGACTACAATGGAAATAAAAAATGTCCCCAAGCTAGAATGAACCTATTGGTTACCATAAGATTGAATGTAGACACTCGAGTGGTGGATGCACCTGAGTTATCCTCTTTGCCTTTGCCAATTGAAGGCACTGACTGGTCTGACTCCAGTGAATAATAAAAGAGAATCTTGCAGATACATTCCCCTGGGATTACTGGCAGACCAGTTCTCCTGAATAATTCAAACATACATTAAGACTCACATAAATAATCCAGTTATAGACTATAATTGGATCACGGCCTTCGTGTTGCACAAGTTTGACCTAAAGAGAATTGTGTTTCTATTTAGAAGTAAACAGTTTAATGCAAATCCAGCTTGAGAAAACAAAATTCCTATTTAACCAGTCTCATTTCATTCAAAGCTATTATTTCCGTAGATTTATAAATCCGTGTTACTCTTCACTGCGGTTCACATTCTTACAATACTTAAATTTCAAAGTGGCTGTAATAAAATATTTTATTCACATTCTTTTTTTAATAATAAGAGAACCATGTTCAGCCATGCATTGGTAATATCAAAGAAAGGTCATGGGGTGTGTGATAAATGAACTGAGAATTCAGCAGAGCTTAATCAGAACCATAAAGTTAAGCTATGTCATAAGTCTGCAAGTTCCAAGTCAGCAAACTTTTAACACACGATGACAAATCGGTTCACAAAAAAACACGAAAGCTCAATGTTCTCGTTAAAAATGGCTTCTGTTTTGATTATACTTTATACTGCTCATTACAGATAATAATTGAAATAAGCCAGTTTACGGCAGGCATGTTCTCCAAGGCTATTATCATAGAGATAAGATATAATAAACTTCATAAAAATAAACTCATTTTTGTTATCAATGCCTAATTGCTATTTGTGTTGTTCTGCTGTATTAAATAATAACTGTATTTTTCTTGGTGTGGAATAGCAGTGAAACAAAATTAAGTATCAGGAGAAATATCTCTGCAAATTGGCTACTGAAAATGACAATGTCGTTAAGAAACTATACCATCTATACAATAAATTCATAGTAGCTTTAATAGTAGATTGTGTCCCCCAAGAAAACCAAGTGCAAACAAAGAGGTATTTGACATTTTATAGGATGGTTTATCAAGGATGGGGAATACAAGAATTAACCATATTTAATTTAGTGTGAGGAGCAGGGAAAATTTGGAATCTATAATGAAGAATGGCTGGACATCTTGGAAAAAATTGAATTGTGCAAAGTCAACATGGATTTATGAAAGGAAAAGAATATGTGATTAATCTGTGAGAGTTCTTTGAGGATGTGTAGTAGAATGGATAAACAGGAACTAGTGGAAGTGTTATAGACAATAGACAATAGTTGCAGGAGTAGGCCATTCGGCCCTTCGAGCCAGCACCACCATTCAATGTGATCATGGCTGATCATCCCCAACCAGTACCCCGTTCCTGCCTTCTCCCCACATCCCCTGACTCCGCTATCTTTAAGAGCCCTATCTAGCTCTCTCTTGAAAATATCCAGAGAACCGGCCTCCAATAGTTGTAGTTCGCTTACAGAGCCAACCAGTCCACAGAGGACGCAGTCTCTACAACACTCAACCTCGCACTGTCACATCTCGACCGGAAGAACACCTATGCCAGGATCCTCTTTATAGACTTCAGCTCCGCTTTTAATACAATCATCCCACAGCAGCTGGTGGAGAAGCTGAAGCTGTTAAAGGTGGACACTGGCACTTGCAACTGGGTCCTTAACTTTTTGACACAACGGCAGCAGACAGTCAGGGTGGGCAGCCGGACATCAAGAACCATCGCAGTGAGCACTGGCTCACCCCAAGGCTGTGTCCTAAGCCCCCAGCTGTTTAGTCTGCTTACTCATGACTGTACTGCCGGACTCAGCAATAATTATATCAACAAGTTCGCTGATGACACAACAGTGGTGGGTCTCATCAGTGACAACAATGAGTCGGCGTACAGGATGGAAGTGGAGCTGCTTACAGAGTGGTGCAGATCTCACAATCTCACCCTCAATGTGGAAATGACAAAGGAGATGGTGATCGATTTCAGGAGGGCTGGAAAACACCATCACACCCCGCTGCATATTGATGGTGCTGCTGTGGAGAGGGTCAGCAGTGTGAAGTTCCTGGGAGTTCACCTGGCGGACGACCTGACCTCAACGACCAACACCACAGCAGTGATCAAAAGAGCTCAGCAGCGGCTCCACCCTCTCCGGAGACTAAGGAAAGCAGGTCTCCCCACTGTTCATCTAAGGACCTTCTACAGGGGCACCATCGAGAGTATACTGACCTACGGCATCACTTCCTGGTTTGGGAGCTGCAAGGCTTATGAGCAAAACCAACTCAACAGGATAGTGAAGACAGCCAGTAAGATCATTGGTGTCCCACTCCCTTTCCTGTTGGAGATCTATCAGAAGCGGAGCATCAGTAGAGCCATCTCCATTATCAAGGACCCCTATCATCCATCACACCACATCTTCTCCATTCTGCCATCTGGGAAGAGGTACAGAAGCATCAGCTGCAGAACCAGCAGGGTGCTCCACAGCTTCTTCCCACAGGCAATAAGACTGGTTAACGGACTGTGTCCCCTCCCCATACATCATACACCAACACATCTAACCTCACCCATACTTTGACAGCTAGGCACCTGTCAAAGTAAAGCCACTGTTCGGTCTGAATGTCTGTTTTTATTTCAATTTTTAGGCCTATTTTAGATATGGTAATTTTAATTTTTAAAGCTATATGTATTTATTCTGTTTTTATCAACCGCACTGATGGGAACTGATTGAGAAACAATTTTTCGTTTCATCTGTGTATGTAAGTACTCAGTTAAAATGACATTAAAGTAAATACTGAAATACTGAATACTGAATACAACCGCCCTCTAAGGCAGAGAATTCCACAGACGCACAACTCTCTGTGAGAAAAAGTGTTTCCTCGTCTCTGTTCTAAATGGCTTACCCCTTGTATACAGATTTTTGGATGACTTTTGTTAATGTCCTACACAGGAGTCTAATGAAGAGTTTAGACCACACAGAATTAGAGGTAAAATATATAATAATAGCACAAAGACAAAAACAATGCTCCAGAGTCTATATAGTTCTGAACTTATTTGGAGGTTGTAGTGT
This sequence comes from Amblyraja radiata, assembly GCF_010909765.2. Taxonomy (NCBI): domain Eukaryota; kingdom Metazoa; phylum Chordata; class Chondrichthyes; order Rajiformes; family Rajidae; genus Amblyraja; species Amblyraja radiata. Next base: position 72,051,609 of record NC_045964.1, read on the forward strand.
TTAATAGCCTGATGGTTGTTGGGAATAAGCTGCTCCTGAAGCTGGACATTACAGTTTTCGGGCTCCTATTCCTACTTCCCGATGGCAGGAGTTATATGAGAGTGTGACTGGGATGATGTGGGTCTCTGATGATACTGGTTGCCTTTTTGAGCCAGTGACTCCTATAAATCCCTTCTATGGTTGGGAGGTATCAATATAGACTGGGCAGTGTTTGCCACTTTAAAAAAATGTTACATTCCTGGGCGATCAAATTGCCGAATCAGACCATGAAGCAAACAGGCATATGCTCTCTACAATACATCTGTAGAAGACTGAGAGCTTTCATTGACATGCCAAATCTCCTTAATCTTCTAAGGAAGTAGAAGGGCTTTCATTATGATTCCGTCAATGTGTTAGGTCCAGGACAGGTGTGTTGATGAGGAAGTTGAGGATCCAGCTGCAGAGTGATGCACAGAGACCCAGTACCGTGAGCTTGGTAACCAGTTTGGAGGGGATGATTGGATATTTCTCAGGTTTGCAAGATGTGTCTGATGTCTTACTGTAGGGATCGGTGTTGGACCCTAGCTTTCCACAATATTTATTAATGACTTGGCTGAGGGGACCAAATGTCATATTTCAAAGTTTACTGATTAATCCTAGCTGTTTTGCCAGTGGCAACTAAATTCCAGAACCAGGAAATCTCCACCACAGACTGAAATTCGCTGTCACAGAAGGCAGTGGAAGCTAATTCATTGGATGTTTTCAAGAGAGTTAAATATAGCTCTTAAGGCTAATGGAATCAATGAATGTGGGGAAAAAACAGGAACGGGGTACAGATTTTGGATGATCAGCCATGCTGAAGGGCTGAATGGCTTACTCCTGCAACTATTTTCTATGTTTGTTTCTGTTTCTAAGATTATCCAATCCTTCCCGCACCTCTCTTTTCCAGCTTTCTTCCCCCTGTTACAATCAGTCTGAAGAAGGGTCCCAACTAGAAATGTCATCTATCTGTTCCCCCACAAATGCTGCCTAATCCACTGAGTTACTCCAACACTTTGTTTTGCTCAGGATTCCAGCATCTGCAGTTTGTCGTGTCTCCATTACCAAATTCTTAGTAGTTAAGGTGCAGTAGGCCGATGATGCCTGCATTGCATATAATCAGAGACAGAGCTCCAAGCTACCATGAATCATTTTGCCGCAAACATGTCGGACGGTGGGCTTTACACTCAACTTCACGTTCAAGAATTATTTACCAACTTGCTTGTGCTCTGCTACACTGCCCTCCAACAATAAAGATATAGACAAGATCCTGGAAGAAATGATGAGAGGGATAAACAGAGTTGATGTGGACAAGCTTTTACCATTGAGAAAAGGGAAGATTCAAACAAGAGGACATGACTTCAGAAGTAAGGGACAGACGTTTAGGGGTAACATGAGGCGGACTTCTTTACTCAGAGAGTGGTAGCGATGTGGAATGAGCTTCCAGTGGAAGTGGTGGAGGCAGGTTCGTTGGTATCATTTAAAAATAAATTGGATAGGCATATGGATGAGAAGGGAAAGGAAGGTTATGGTATGAGTGCAGGCAGGTGGGATTAAGGGGAAAAAGTTGTTCGGCACGCAATTGTAGGGCCGAGATGGCCTGTTTCCGTGCTGTAATTGTTATATGCTTATATGGTTATATGGTAATAAGCCTTTACTACCAGTAAACATCCAGTAAAGTCTGATTAAAGATAGGCCAAGGGTTCTCAATGCATTAGATGGCAGCTCAAGAGGCCTCTGTAGTTGGTGACAGGATGCTTCAGTTACCTGATAACAGCTGGGAAGAAACTGTCCCTCAATCTGGAGGGATATGTTTTCCAACTTCGGTTCCTCTTACCTGATGGGAGGGGGGAGAAGAGGGAGTTAGTGACCTGGGGTGACTGGTCCTTGATTATGCTGGCAGCCTTGCTGAAGCAGCAATATAATAAAAATTGCTTCACCATAAGTTTGCGGCAAAAGTGAAACATGTTTCTTATTGTTTGTCTGATGTAATCTATCCATTTAAGTGGAACTTGATTATTCACTGCAAGTTGCTGAAACTTTAGCTGTGGAATATTGATGTTTTAAATATTTGTTCCTTGCGTGATGCAGAGAAAGATCACTCTGGCTCCACATCATTAAATACTCACAAGCAACAAATGTCAATATTATTGTTGTTTCTTAAGATATAATGTCCTGGAACACAACCAGGTTCAATTCTATCTGGTGCATTTTTATCATTAAGCAAGGTGAATTACTGCTTCAGTCTCCTCAAGCAGAGTTACGGCACGTAGCCACATTGAACTTGCTGTTTTGCTGAATCATTTTGAAAGCACAGGCCTCCCCTTCCATGATAAAGACCGAGAAGAAGAATAATCAAAGGGTGATAGGTGTCAATAAGCATATCATCACTCTGCGTCTAAGGCAATGGTTGAGAGCCCAGGAATTAGTTCTGAGAACGGGTGGCACGGTGGCGCAACATTAGAGCTACTGCTTGATAGCACCAGAGACCCGGGTTCGATCCGGGCTGTATGGGGTTTGTACATTCTCCCCTTGACCTGCATGAGTTTACTCTGATATCTTCCGTTCCCACTCCCCCTCCCCCACCAAACTCCAAAGATGGACAGGTTTGTAGGTATAATTGTAATTTGTCCCTTGTGAGTTAGTTTGCGGGGATCACTGGTCGGTGCGGACTTGTTGCGCCGAAGAGCCTGTTTCCAAGCTGTATCTCTAAACTAAACTAAACTAAACCCTACAATGCCATTAAGCTTGTCCTAAATATCTCAGGGCACTTGGAAAGTACACCAGGACCTCAAAATGAGATTTGGATTGCTACTGTAAAAGGAGCGACAAAATCAAGGGTATTTGAAAGCAGCTGATAGATTACCAAATGATTTGACAGTCAGATAGGATGGTTGTATTAATCATACATAGTTCTTATTCCATCCACACATTAATAATAAACTAAGCTTTTCAGTGCTGCAAATGTTCTTCAAAATAAATACAAGGAACAACATTTATTTCTTCTTTTAAAATGGATCTCATGTGCAAAAAACATGTTTTTATAAAGGAATGAACATCCGTCAGACATGGATTTTGTGTCTGAGCAATGCAGTAACTTTGTGTGTTAAATGTAAGCAAGAAATAAAAAGGTTTATTGATGTTATTTTTCGTTTGAACTCAGGACATTCAAGTGTACCTCAAAGCTATTTTTTGGAGACAACGATGATCTGGAAATAAATGTGGGAGCCAGCTCACATCCAAATGCTAACAATCCCAATAAATAACGGGTCTCAAGCTTACCTCAATGGACACAGATACCAAGTAAACATTGTTTATGTTGTACTTGCTGTATTGTGCAAAGTTCTGGTCAACAGAGAGAACAGAAGAGAAGACACTAACATGTTGCCGCGAATGGAGGATAGTAGTAACAAGGAGATATTGGATATGCTGGATTTATTCACACTGGAATGTAGGGGAATGAGGGGTGACTTTATAAAGGTTTATAGTATTAGGAAGGAGATAGATAGGATAGTTCAACAGAATCTTTTTTTCCAAGGCAGGGGAGTCTAGAACTAGAGGCCATTGGCTTAAGATGTGGGGGAGAAATTTAAAAGAGACTAGACTAAGAGTTGTATCCCATGTTCACATGGGAGGGCTGGTCCCCCAACGCAATATTCCACCTCTCCACCAATTCCAATATTGGAGGCCAGTGGAGGGGGGGGGGGCTTTCTGGAGCGCTAGTATGGGTGTTGTGGGCCGAAGGAACAGGTTTCCAGAGGGCTAGTATGGACTGTGGGCCGAATGGATTATTGGGCTGAAGCTCAGTCACTGAGCCCTGGTGGGCTGGCAGCTCAGTCACTCATGCATGGTGGGCTGGCAGCTCAGTCACTCAGGCCTGGTGGGCTGGCAGCTCAGTCACTCAGGCCTGGTGGGCTGGCAGCCCAGAAACTGCCAGAAATTCTACCCAAAACAGGTGAGAGACTCTGTGAGAGAGAAAGGGGAGAGGGTGGAGAATCAATTTTAGACATTTTTCATCTTTTTCTGCAGGTCACAGCAATGAAGGAGGAAAGTCTATCCTGGCCAGGATCTCACATGGAGACAATGAATGGAGGGAGAAAAATACTGGGGTGAGGTTTAATACTTGCAGGGGGAATACTTACTGATGGGCCGAAGGGATTCCTCCTGGGCTAGTACATGCCTGATGGGCCGAAAGGGCTCTTTTTCTGGACTTTTCCTGGCCTGCCACGGGCATTTTGGGCCAAAATGCTCCTCCTGGGCTAATAAGGGCATTTTGGGCAAATACGGGCCTGGTGGGTCGAAATTAGTGGCTTCAGGCAGGCCAAACAACTCATTTAATTTAATTTCATTTCATTTCAATTTCAAGCACAGGGCAGGCCAAACAGCTCATTGCATTTTCATTTCATTTTCATTGCCATTGCAGTTTCAAGCACAGGGCAGGCCAAGCCAAACAGCTCATTACATTTTCATTTCATTTTCATTGCCATTACAGTTTCAAGCACAGGGCAGGCCAAGCCAAACAGCTCATTGCATTTTCATTTCATTTCCATTGCCATTGTAATTTCAAGCACAGGGCAGGCCAAGCCAAACAGCTCATTGCATTTTCACTTCATTTCCATTGCCATTGCAGTTTCAAGCACAAGGCAGTCCAAGTCAAACAGCTGATTGCATCATAATTTCATGTCCATTGCAGTTTCAAGCACAGGGCAGGCCAATCCAAACAGCTGATTGCATTTTCATTTCATTTCCATTGCCATTGCAATTTCAAGCACAGGGAAGGCCAAGCCAAACAGCTAATTGCATTTTCATTTCATTTCCATTGCCATTGCAATTTCAAGCACAGGGAAGGCCAAGCCAAACAGCTAATTGCATTTTCATTTCATTTCCATTGCCTTGCAGTTTCAAGCACAGGACTATAAAACCCTGGATGCCTGGATGTGAGTCAGTCACTCTGCAAAATCGCGAGGGAGAAGCCACGACTGTCATGCTAAGCTGTGACTCAACAGAACTGTGAGTCTGCAATGTACTTGCAATAAATGATTTGTTAGCCCTTAATGACAATGCCATGAGTTGTTTGGCCTGCTGCCCAGCCTGTGCTTGAAAGTGCAATGCTTAATTGGAAATGAAATGAAATGAAATTACAATGCCATGAGTTGTTTGGCCTGCTGCCCTGCCTGTGCTTGAAACTGCAATGCTTTATTAGGTCCGACTGTGTTTGGAAGGAATAAATGCTTTATTAGGTCCGACCTTGTTTGGAAGGAATAAATGCTTTATTAGGTCCGACTGTGTTTAGTCCAAAAGTCCCGCTCATTTCGTGACTTCCGCTTAGTGAACAGGTCATGCTGATTGTGTAATTTCTGGTGAGTGCAGAGGACGCGCTGATTGCAGAAGTGCTGCTGACTGCGAAAGCCCCACAGTATATGGTGTGTGAGTCAGTGTGTGTGCTTGTGAGTGTGTGTGTGAGTGTATGTGTGTGTGTGTGTGAGTGTATGTGTGTGTGTGTGTGAGTGTATGTGTGTGTGTGTGTGTGTGTGTGTGTGTGTGTGTGTGTGTGTGTGTGTGTGTGTGTGTGTGTGTGTGTGTGTGTGTGTGTGTGTGTGTATGTGTGTGTGTGAGTGTATGTGTGTGTGTGTGTGTGTGAGTGTTTGTGTGTGTGTGTGTGTGTGTGTTTGTGTGTGTGTGTGTGTGTGTGTGAGTGTATGTGTGTGTGAGTGTATGTGTGTGTGTGTGTATGTGTGTGTGTGCATGTGTGTGTGTGTGTGTGAGTGTATGTGTGTGTGTGTGTGTGAATGTGTGTGTGAGTGTATGTGTTTGTGCGAGTGTATGTGTGTGTGAGTGTATGTGTGTATGTGTGTGTGTGTGAGTGTATGTGTGTGTGAGTGTATGTGTGTGTGTATG